>NW_004524902.1:1158195-1159108 GCF_000260255.1 Octodon degus
CAAAACCTGTCTTATTGCCCTAGGAAACTTTCCTCCATGACATTCCTTTGCTTCACATTGAAGGCTGACACACATTGGTCCAGACCCATCTCAGGGAGCTCTTCCCTGCCAGAAGCTCACAGTTAAGAGTTTGTCTTAGATCTTTCAGGAGACTTGGGACTAGGACTCTTCAGCAATGCTGAAACTGTAGGACTTTGACAAGTCTTCCAGATGACCTACAATGTCTTTTGCATAAAGGATGTGCATGAGTCTTTATGGAGCCAGGGGTGGAATGTTATGGTTTGTGTCTAGTTGTCCCCAAAAGCCTCATGAAGTCATTGGGGCAACTTCTAGAGTTTGTAATTAATTTATTGATCCAATTCTGGGATTATGTATATGAGTGTGATTTCCACCCTGAGGTGGGTAATCTGGATTACAATGTAAGGAGAGGACAGAGGCCAGCTAGCTGCTTCAGCAGCTGCCCCTCCCTTTGATCTTTGCTGTTTTCTGCTGCCATAAAAGGATTCTTACTGCCATGTGCTGCTCTGCCTTGGAGGCAGCTGAGTATGGGCTGAAGCCTTCACTAACTGTGAGCTAAATAAACCTTTCCTTCCTTAATTCTAAATGTCAAATATTTATTCCAGCAATAAGAGAAAAGTAGCAAAGACACTCCCCTTTATTTAATTTACATGTGAACATGTTATGTCTTATGGATGTCCCAACTATTGAGACTTCTCATAAATTTTGTAATGCAAACTTTTCTTCTCACTCTCTAAAAATTATTCTGCGGTAACCTTATTTTCCAAAGGCTACTTCCAGGGCTATCTCTGTGCCAAAGGCAGTTCAGACCACTTTCTTAATTGCCAGACAGACAGCCGAATTTCTGAATGGATCAGGTCCATATAGATGTCCTTAAAATTGCAAAATCATGGTG
>NW_004524902.1:1160775-1161856 GCF_000260255.1 Octodon degus
GGGGATTGAACCACGGTCCCTGTGCTTTGCTAAGCTTGTTCTAGGTAGGTACTTTAGACCACTGAGCCATCTCACCAGCCCCCATCGCTTATGTATTTAAAAACTAAAAACTACAAAATGCCTCTATAAAGGACTCTGAACTCCACTTTACCTTGAGATGTTTTGAAGTAAGAATTGACATCTCTCAGCAGACAGATCTAGTATGATAGCTCAAAGACAGGAATCTGCAAAGAAACTTCATAGATTCTTGTTTGAACCTTGGAAAATGATCAAGTTGTCACAGAGGTGAAGAATATTAGGAAGTAGTAGCAGAATGCTGGCCTTCAGCACATGTCCTTGCATCAGGTTATACTTGAGACACCTTAGGAACATCCAAGACCCAGATGGAAATGTTGCCCCAGGTAAAATTTTGGCGTCTACTTTTAGGCATCATTGGCTTAAAGACTGATCATGTGGTAACTATAGAAGAGATTTATGAAACGAGGAAAGGAGGGAAACTTGATTAGGAGCCAGATGATCACTGAGCAGACAAAACTAAGAGAAATCACGATGCTGTTTACACAAACCAAGAGAATACTTCAAGGAGGAACCTGGATCAAAAGCAGTAATGCTCAGAAGATGGCGCAGAAGGGCACTGATTGGACTTCCCAAATCAGAGGCTCAATTTCAATCCCTGAAAGGCCTGTTCTGGTGCAGCAGGAGACTGAGCTGGGATCTGAAGGGAGCACGGCAAGTGAGGGATGATGACTCTGTCCTCTGAAGAGTGTCTATTCACAGATGAAGGCCAGACAAGCAAGCTCAGTGAAACAGCTGTGTTTTTATACTAACTGGTTTTGCTGATGCTGTTGTTCTGTTTTTTTTTGTTGTTGTTGTTGTTTTATTTTCCAAGAAGTTGAACCTTATATTTTAATACTAGTAAATGTTTCTTAACAAGATTTGCCTTAGCTTGAACTTATTATTTGTAAAATAAATATTAGTAGACATTATTCCTTGTGAAATGCAAAACAAAGATGAATTCTGAAAATCTCTCTCTCTCTCTCTCTCTCTCTCTCTCTCTCTCTCTCTCTCTCTCTCTCTCTCT
>NW_004524902.1:1162315-1168330 GCF_000260255.1 Octodon degus
TTCTCTATAACATGTAACTTGCTATTTTAAATTCAATACAGCTAATTTTGTATTTAAAAAATAACTATGTCAGGCAATTAAAATGTGGATTACAATTAATTTGTGTACGCTGAGTGAGTGAATTCATGGATGAAATAATCAAAAAAACTAGACTGCAAAAAGAGTTTGTGAAATGCTCCCTTTAAATCTAATATACTGGGGGGCCATCCAAATAGCTCAGCAGATTAAAGAGCCTACTAGCGCAGAGGCCAGGGGCTCCATCCCAGGCCTGTTTTGCTGGCCCCACCCCTCCCCCACCCTCCCCCACCCCCGCAATTGAGCGTGGGTGTGGTGGCGCGTGCCTGTAATCTCAGCTCTTGAGAGGCTGTAAAGGGGCACATCACTATGAGTCCGATGTAGTAGTGAGACCCTGAACACCTTGTCGACCTTTCCCTAAAAATAAATAAATAAATATAGTTTGTTCACATGAAAATTGTAATTAAAGTAGTTTTTTAAAATGATGAATGAGAGGACTATATTCTCTCAAGTTTTTTTTTTTTGTGTGTGTGTGTGTGTGTGTGTGTGTGTGTGGTGTTGTGTGGAACCGGGGATTGAGCTCAGGCCCTTGCGCTTGCAGGGCAGCGCTTATTCCACTGAGCCATCTCCCCGGCCCCCTTTCGCTCAGTTTTTAAAATATTAGTATAATAGTCTTCACGTTAAAACAAAGACAATTGTACAAACATTTGTGTATATCTAAAATTCAATAAGGAATAATATACTACTTCTTTGAAAATAATGAGGCTAGTTCTAAAGCATGACCTTTAAACTTTGTTGTAAAACTGATTGAAATCTTACGATTTCTTTGACTCCTGTTGCTCCAGTGACGCGCTCAAGTCAAAGCGTGTTAGCTAGCAGAAATGAAGAACACAGAGCGAAGAAAGTGAGATTATGGCGAAATGCGAAGAGGAAATTACTGCTTCAGAAGAAAATAACTCTTAATTTGCCACATTTTTAACTTAATGGTCAAGCATACTTAACAGAATCTTGCTAATCTTAATGTGAAAGGCTTTTTGCTCTATTTTATGGAGAAATATTTTCAGCCTGACAGAGCTAATGCAATCTCATTAAGGAGACCAAAGTACTCTGCACATTAGAACTCTGCTCTGCAACCTGCTTTTAACCCAATTACCCGGTAGTGAAGTAAAAGGGAAGGCACTGTCCTAGTGGCACCCCATGCCCAAGCCTCTTCTCCGCTCCTAGCTCTCTTGGCATTTTACATCTGTGATGTTACCACCAGTTTACCCAGGGCACTGCAAAAATAACCACATATGATTGCTGTGAGACACCTTAAAATCACATTGCCAAACTCCTTCCTTCAGAGTTTACAAATCAGTAGGTTTAGAGTGGGTCAGAGAGTGTATACCTTAACAACTCAGTAAGTTACTTCTACCCAGGTAACTTCTGAAATAACAACCACACTCCTACTCCTCTGGTTCTCTTGTCTTGCTACTGGGATTCCTCACTTCCCTGTGCTCACCAGCATTTTCTTGCCAACATTTCCACCCAGTGTTTTTCTTTCTGTTGTGTGTGCACTAAGAATTTGAACCAAGTGTATTACTCTCTAGGACAAGTCTTATTTTCTCACTTTATTGCAAATCCTCTGGTTTTATGCTGTCCTCAAGAATTTATGAGACTACATAATGATTAGAGGACCAGACAGGATGGTAGGGAGGGAGAAACCAGGAGAAAAATAACAGTTTCTCAGAGCAGGAGGACTACAGTAGAGAGGACTACAGTAGTGCAGAGTGCCCTGTGTTCACTCTTCACTATAAGAAGGGTGAACACAGGAAGTGAAACACAAGAAAACAGAGGAAGGGTGAAAGATCAGAGGGCTGCTAGTGTCCTTACATGGAGACCATGGCATCCTGCGGCAGGGGAGGCTAAAGGTCTTTCGGGGAGCATCAGGCTAAAAATAATACTAATGTGACAAGGACAAGTGGTATTCAAAGCGGAGTATGAGAGATTCTCAAACAGGTAAGAACGGTTACTAGGATTCTGAAGAGAAGCACAGTAAATATTAGAGAACATTATTATCAACTTAATGACACAAAAATTATAATGAGTTTTGAAAGATGGGTAGAAATTTGAGAGGTTGGCTATGAGAAGAGGATGTATTGGTAGAGATAGTTAATCAAGAGATGAAAGAACCTATCTGAATAATTGAATGTATCAAAGCAAAGCTTAGGAACACACATATAGCCTTTCAGTTTTTTTCTTTTATTTTATAGCAGATCTGTTTTCTATTTTTACCTACCTAGTCCTACCAATAGAAGTGACACACCCGAAGGCAAGACAATGAGGTCACACCTATAGACATTTTATGCCACAAATCTAGGATTATATGTCACATCTAAGCATTTAGAGGTATTATTACTGAAGTTTTGCTCAGTGTCTATAAACAAGCAATAACTTCTAGCAGATTCTTCAATAAAGACTCTGAAAGGGCCAGGGAGCTGGCTCAGTGGAATGAGCACTTCCTTGGCAAGCACAAGGGCCTGAGTTCAATCCTTGGTACACAGGGGGAGAGATGTGGGTGGGGGGGGAAGGACCAATTAATTTTGGGGTCGGGGAGATGGCTTAGTGGAATAAGTGCTTCCTTGGCAAGCACAAGGCCCTGACTTCAATGTCTGGTTCCACCAAAAAAAAAAAAAAAAAAAAAAAAGGATTCTGAAATCTATAGTTCTGAAAAAGAGAAAGGAAAAAGATACAGATGAAGTTAAAGAAAACTCTCTTCCTTCTTTAAAAATAGTATAATTTTATTGGAAGAACTGAATGAAACTGAGCTTAAGAGAACAAGACTTGTGAAGTAAGAGCACTTACAAAATGCAAACTCATCCCTTATTGACTGGATGTACTAATAACCACAAAATGAGATAATTATACAAATAAATTAATGAGGGCAGAATATACAAATGTATTACTGCTGATTTACTTATCCTTAAAGAGCTCCAAAATTCTATATCTATTGCTGGGTGAAACATGCCAATAGTTTGGGACAGTGGCTCCCAATTTGCCCTTTAAGTCTTCCAAGTGTGTTTATGTAAAAACAAAAACAAAACTGTCTTTAGAGCTTGTGAGTAATATTTCAAAGTAATAATTCCAATCAGATGCTGCAACATGCCAGTTTATATGCACGTGGGCACCATGTACACACCTTAGGAAACTCCATATGCACACCTTCCAAGTGCAAAGTCACTGCAAACAGGACTTTATCCTCATTCATGGCTCAGTCTACTCTGTATCTCATACATCACAAATTCTTCTGCAGGTTGTTAACACAATTTTGTTACTAAATAGAATACTTCAGGTTCATTTTCTATTTGCTATTGTGCTTTGAAAGGTTTAATTATTTAATAGAAAAACCTGTGTAAATGACATGTGGTAACTGTTTATATTAGTCTCAAACTTTATATAACATCCAACTTAATTTACTAAGTGAAAATGCATTATTTGAGAACATTCTAATGAAAGTTAGCATCCAAAAACACCAAGGTTGATTCTCGACAGCTGCTTAACAGCAACAACAACAGAAGCAAATGAACAAGCAAAGAAAAATACTTGCAGAAATAAACCACTGAAATCTGTTCATTAAACGGTGTTGGACGGATTAATATATCCTCAAATATTAAGCAGAGCAATCAAAAGCCATCAACTAAGAGAAAAAAAAATAGGATCATGGTGGGCAAGCCAAGTATAAATTAATGCAATCTTTAAAATTAAAGCATAAAATGTTAAACTTTGCATACTACTATGTCCTTTATTCAGAAGATCACTATTTCTATGCTGAAGTAGAGAAAGAGCTGCAAGCAATTTTTTTTAACCAATCCCATCAATTATTTGATTAGTGTTTACAATTAGGGTGGATGTATAGAGTTTAGGAAGGAAAATGACTGAGGGAAAAGGCCATCCTCATTTTAACAAACCAGATGTTACCAAAGACTCTTCTCACCTGGGTGGGGGCTATGTTGCACATTTTTCCATTGAAAAGTCACTGTTTCTGCCCTTTTCTGTAATATAATTTTTGGAAGAAGTCACTGTGCATAATTCACATTTAAAGGTTGAGAACTTATGTTCCTTACCTTTTCAGGGTTGAATATATAAGGCCCAGAATTAGGCATTTTCTAAAGGGGTCTAGTTTATTTTATTGAAGATGGCAATACAAGCCAAGATAAATGGGGATTGGAAGTGTGCTCTTTGTTCATGGAGTACTGTTAATCTTAGGCCCTTTGAGCTGACAAAGCAAAAGAAAAGCCTCTCTGTGTTATTTAAGATGAATCATGTTTTTCCTCTTGCATAACTGTAATCTCTGACTGTACCACTAATTAATATAGTACCTTCAATTTGATTTATTCTTAAAATTTAGGTTCAAAATTTATTTATTCATTTGGAAACATTTATTCCATGTCAATGACATGTAACATAGGTCTTCAAATGCTCAATAAAGCTCTGTTGTCATTTTCCCATATTCTTTCCATAGTCACATAGGTTATATAAACCAGGCTAGTCTTCTTTTGAGGGCTATGCTTATTTTCAGTTATGTAACCACAGGAAGCAAAATTATTATGTCCCAAATGTTTGCTTCTCAGTTGATCCTTGAAATTTGTGGATTTCATCTTAATTGAATCAATTTTATAAATAATAGGAAGGATTCTAGGCTAGCCCCCAAAGGCCTACTTAACTCAGAATATGGTTATGAGGTTGTCTACAAGTCATTAAATTAATATAAAGTAATATTAGCAAATAAAAAAGGAAAACATTAAGGCAATTACATAATAAATTATGCTATATTAATCTTAAGTGTAGCTGCTTAGGCAGCAGGGAGCGACTGAGAGTAACTCCACGGGATACAGAAGAGGTATATGGGAAGGGCTGAGCGCTACAACTTCTGACACTGCTGGAACACATATGTGTAATGAAGGGGAGATATCTATGCACCTTCACAGGAGAGCAGGTAGTATATAAAGATGGGCTTTGCATGCTGTATTAAGTTTGGGGGCATGGAAGACTTGAGGGATTCTATGCAATGTAGAGCTTCATCTGATTTGTGCTTTGAAAAGGTTATTCTGATGGCAATATAAAGGATGGACAGGAAAAGGTGAGAGTAGAGGCCAGAGTTGCAGTTAGGAAATCACTGAAACAGTAAAAACCAGAAATAAGACTTGAATAATCCCCAGTAATCCTCAGAAAGAGGAACAGTCAGGCATAGGAGATGTTCCAGAAATGGACATTACTGTTCTCAGCCAGTAGTTTCTGTTACATGGTGAAGGATAAATGAAATTTGATGATTTCCATGAATAAATTTCTATTAATGACTTGAAAGATAAGGAGGTTAAGTGTGCATACAATGGTGTTATAAAAGAAGTTATCCCCATGGTAGGAAGAGGAATTTTTGGGGAAAGTTAGTAATT
Source organism: Octodon degus (assembly GCF_000260255.1). Taxonomy (NCBI): domain Eukaryota; kingdom Metazoa; phylum Chordata; class Mammalia; order Rodentia; family Octodontidae; genus Octodon; species Octodon degus. The sequence continues at coordinate 1,167,763 of NW_004524902.1, forward strand.
ATTTTGATAACACATGTATCAGAAGTACTCTTATTTATTAGTCATAACTTAGGTAGTTTTACAATAATGTGCACTGGAAGTGATTTTCTAAGATTAAATTGGAAATGATAAAGAGCTATTTCAGAGAGATAGATAGTTTATAATTTTTTTCAGTTATGAGTAATGTCAAACAGAAGAAATGAGGAAAGATGGCAGACACTTGATCTTCCAAGAAGGAAGAAATGACATGGAATAAAGATCCACGTGGTCAACAAAGTAGAATCCTAAAAGGAGTTGGCACACCTGACCCAACTGGGGTGGGTGAATCTGGCATGCAGGGACAGGGTAGACTAGCAAAACAAAGGTTATGAGCTGTATAAGCCCAATCTCAAATCAGTCACACTTTTATAATAGTGTATAAATACCACAAATCATTTTATTTAAGATTTCAATTCATGAGGCTTTCCTATTCCTTGGGATTTAATTTGATATGATTAAAAGTTGGCTGGACAGTTCATGTTATGTGCTGAATGGCTGTAATGTATTGTTCACTTTGTCATTTAAGCTTCATAGCTACTTTAATATTTTT
>NW_004524902.1:1170704-1172302 GCF_000260255.1 Octodon degus
TGACTAATGGTTTCAGAGGATTGAGTCCCTGGCCAGCTCCACGGTAGAAACATCGCACTGGAGAGCGATGGTGGTAAAGCTTCTCACCTCATATTTGCCAAGGAGCAAAGCAGGGGAGCAGTCCGAGAGAACAAGGCCAGTGACCACATACTATTCAAGGTCATGTCTCCATAGCCCAGTCAGACAGAACTAGACGGACTTCAGTAATCATCTAGGAAGCTCCCAAGCCAATCAAAGTCTACACAATTAAGCTCAATGATGACATGTCTCAAAAGTGAAAATGGGATGCTTGGAGTATGCAACCTGTCTTTTATGAGTTACTTTCTCATTGCTGGGACAAAATACCCAACAACCACAAGTTAAAGGAGGAGAGGTTTCATAGAGCTTTAAATTCATGGTGAGCTACTACAAAGGGAGGGCAGTATTAGAGAGCTGCATGGCAGAAGAGAAATATCTCACAGGACAGCAGGCAGGAAGCAGACAGTGATCAGGGCGGAGGGCCCTTGCTGGCCACAGTCATGCAGACCCACCTTCCCTACTCCCTACATTCCCTACACCTCCTAACATCACACTCAGCTACAAACTCACCAATAGAGGAATCCAGTGATGAGTACCACACACCCATGATCCAATTCCCTCCACAAACCCTGCCTATAAGCACATGAGCTTTGGAGGGACATCTAGATGAAAGCAAGAAAACAATCTTTAAATACCAAGATGTTTTCAGGACACACACTTAAGTTTAAATCCTGTCTCTGGCCCTTAAAATAGCAATTGTTCTCATCAAGTTAATTAATCTTGGTGAATCTCATTCATCCTACCTATAAATGTGAGTAATAAAAATGTTTACTCAGTGATGGTGAAGACTGCAGAGTTTTATATACAAAACATTTGGAGTATCTTCTTTCCATGGTACTATTGCTTACTATTATTACTACTAGTATGGTAAGGCTTGAGTCTAGGGAAAACTAGAGGTAATTATAGACAATTTTTCAACATGCACCCGTTCATACTTGTACAAAATTTTATAAGAATTTTTCTTTTCTCCTTATTATAATGTATGCTCCCTAAAAAACAGGGGATTTTATCCTCTTTGTTGATTGTGGTATCTTCAGCACTTAAAAGCGTGCTTAGAAAATGATAGGAATTTAATAAATATTTCCTGAATGAGTGAATAAATTCTTGTCATACTGAACTGAAGCCAACTCAAGTTCCCATCAATGTCTTATGTGTCAATGCTTTGATATTTATAGAGCTATAAAACAGCCCCAAAACACCAAATGGAAGCCAGGAAGACATAAAATCTTTTTATTTTCTCAGGAAAGGTATTGTTTTAGATTCCTATATAACTATTTGGGGGTCTTACAAGGGTTTGTCCAATTCATTCTCATGAGATTACTGGGTATGAGGCTTACTGCCCTTTGCAGACCTCAGAGATAAATTTGAGACTGTGTTCTGTTTTCTAAAGCTTCTGTCATTGTCCATCAAAAAATTAGATAGGTCTGTGTGTGTGCCAGGAAGAGCAGGTATTCCATGTGCTTCCTATTTACTACTGAGAGAGCTGAAGTGTGTGTGTGTGTGTGTGTGTGTGTGTGTGT
>NW_004524902.1:1183619-1188098 GCF_000260255.1 Octodon degus
AATAAAATCAAAAAGTAAAATAAATCAGTGTTAAATCAACACATAACCCACTCATGTGACCAGAAGATTTGGAATTAAGCCTCACTTCTTAATAGTCCACCACCTCCTGGAAGTTATAGGGAGTTTATGTGCTTCAGAATCCAGCAAAAAGATCTTCAAAAATATGTGCATTATGAAACCCAGTTTTATTCTCTGTGAAATTAAAATAATAATGTTTATCTCAAATAATTGTTACAATAATTAATTAATATGCATAAAGTGTTTAACATTTTGGTAGAAATCACTACTTATCACTATACAGGCATTCTTCTGGCTCCTCTCTCCTCATTTTATCATCCTCTTCTCAGAAAATCACACCCATGGTTACAGTCTTTATACTAGTGACTGCTAAAATCCAATTACTGGTCTCCAAACTACTTCCCATGTTCTAGACATATAACCTCTCTGTGCATTCCTCAAGTATCTCAAGTACAAGATGATCCAAAACAAATGTATTATATCCAGGTCTGAGCTTCCCACTCTTAAGCGTTCTCTACCTAGAATTAACAAAAGTTTCTATTACTTCATGGATTTATTCTACTCATCTGGCACATGAGATTTGTCCTCAGGTTTTCCCAACTCTGACACCAACATATCTCAAGTTAAAAAGCCCAGGTAAGAAAAAGCTTCTGAGCTATGGCAGCAATAGCAAAAAGAAAAAAGAAGACAGACTAGACACAGTTCTCTCTGATCACATCATCCCTCCTAACCTGTAACTGTGTGTGTCTTTAATGAAAATAAATTGAACCTAAATGTGTCCCCATACTTGCATGACAAGGCTGGGTCTGAAGCAGTCCTTCTGCACAGTAAACTGGGTGCAAAGTTGATGTATAAACAAACTAATCCAACTTACATTTACATCCTAGTAACCAAGCAGCTGAGTCTCAGTCCCTCACTGCACTCACGTTTTGCCCAGACACTTACCCAACTAGTCCAAACACGTCCATATGTAGCAAATACCTCATTGGACCACCCCCTATGACAAGGAAAAGGTTGACTGCAACGAATCACGTTGATTTTAGGCATCATTTCCTTTGTTCTGGCTATAAATATTAATCTACATATGGCAGAGAAAGGTATTTGGAATCATCTTTCCCCTGCAATGCTGCCCAATTATAAATATTTTTCTGGCTTAACGTAAATGTGTTAAATTTAACTGGTCTCGGTCTTTTAAAACACATGTTTAAAACTACATTTGGAAATTGATACAACACACTTCTTTTACAAATATCCAAAGCTCTAAAATGCATATTCATAATATGTATTTAATTAAAATTATGGTTCTCAATATGTGCTCAAGAAGTAGGTTATATTTGTGTAATAGATAATCTTGTACATCTACAAGTTTTCATGGAAAAGTATTTATCATGTCAATGAATGTAATGCAATCTTCATGTCGTCATTAAGTGAAAATGACATGTTACAAAATCATGGTCATGATATGACTTAATATTTTTAAATGCTAGAAGGGTGAACCATTAATTATGTGGTATTGTTTACCCTTGTCTGGAACCTCTTGAAATGATTTCTATTCTTTTGATTGTAAAAATTTCCAAATATGCTGTGATGAACTTATGTAATTTTTATATTAGGTAGATGATAGCTCACCAAACTTTCTCTTATTATCATCTTTCTGGTAAAAGATTTGGAAGACAAAAGAATGACAGATGATTGAATTTGGATTTTCAAAAGCACACTTCTCTTGGGCTTCAGTTTGAAACTATGCATGATTCTCAACCATTAGTATTTATGGTTTTAATTTTGAGTTTTGTTATTTTTTCCCCATGGTTTATCTTAGGACTACTTTGTCTTTTCCACAAAATTTTAGGTTCTCTTTCTATGCCATTGGTATCACTAGAAATTCAGCAACTGAAGGCATCTGACTATGACTGAGGTAAGATTCTAAAACGATCAGGAAAAATTAAACTTGTATCACTTTGTATCATTTGTTTTGCATGACCACTCTCAACCTACCCATAATGTGGTCCTCGGTTACAGAAGCAAAAAACACAGCTCAAATTATTATTTGAGAGAAGTGGGAGCTTAGTTTTGGGAGAATATTTATAGTTCCCCTTGTTTGTCTTGGGGGAGAACAATAATTCAGAGGCTGAAATGGGCCCCATGTTTAGTTAAGTTCCAAGAGTGAAGGCTGAGGTTTATTCATGCCTGGAATGAACAAAGTAATTCCCTTTATAATTATTATTGTAGTGGTTGCCAACACTGATGACATGAAAATACAGAAATTTTTTAACTAAATCAGAATATTTGGGGGATAGGACCTAGGCATCTGCATTTTGTAAAAGTTCTCCAGAATATTTTAGGTTCACTTATGTTTGCAAAGTGCTTATTGAATGAGAGCTTACCATTGTGTATGTGAAGCATGTGGCTGGTCAGTTCTAGGGGGAAAAGGAATGTACATTTTTGCTCTTCTCCAAGTACTCCTTAATCTTACTCTTAAGTCAAATTTCCATCTTTTTGTAGATATAATCTTATTTATTGCATGTCATCATTATTTCCTGCAGTTTAAGAAGCACATTTTCAAGGAGATTTAATCAAGAAGTGAAGCAAACAATCTCTAAATCCCCACATCCTTGTGTTTCTATTTTTCAAGAATACTGGAAGTCATAATAAAGTAATTTCTGTATTACACAGAACTCCTCTTAAAAGATTAGCTACAGTCTACCTACTTTCTTTGTCAGATCTCTCCTGTTTTGTTTCCATAAAGCTTCACTCAAACTATGGTTATAATTAAGTATTGATGGCATGTGCACACAAGCGAACATGTAATGGTCTTTGCTTATTTGACAATGGTGCATGCAGTACATGTGCCCCTATCAACTGCCATTACATGCAAAAGAGAGCAGTAAATCTCTCTCGACAAAGAATTCAAATGTTAACTCCAGACAACCCAACTCTCCGTGTTTTCCAAAGAACATATAAAGCTTTGCTCTATCCCTGGTGATATTTAATATCCACTAGACACCTCATTTGTTTGTGCTGTAATCCACACTATCATGATACAGCAATCTCTTTTCTTATTTTATTAATAGGAGATTTTGTTTTGTTTCATTTTAACTATGTTCTCACTTCTTAGGCTAAAAAACAATTTAGTTTCATTCATAAAAGAATGTGTTCTAAAAACTAACCTATGAAAATAGTGCATAGTGGTTTTTTAAACAAACAATGTCAGTCTGTTGACATTTATTATGTTCTTATGGGGCAACACAAAAGTGTGTTACGTTTTTAAGCCACACAAATATAAACAGTTGATTTCTCTATAGAGCTTGTAGTGTAATTCAGGAGATAAATCTCCAGTTTAAGAATACTTCTTGGGCCAGCCAAATGGCTCAGTGGATTAAACTGCCTTCAAGCAGGTGCAGAGGCTAGGGTTTCGAATCCCAGGCCTGCTGTGCTGGCCCCGCTGTGCCAGCCCAGGCCTTGGGCCTGGTGAGATGGGAATTGAGACTGGGTGTGGTGGCGCACCTATAATCCCAGCTCTTAGGAGGCCTTAAACAGGTAGATCATTGAGTCTGGTCTAGTATTGAGACCCTGAACACCCTGTGGACCCTTCCCTAAAATACAGAAGAAAAAAAAAAAAAAAGAATACTTCTTAGGCTATTGTAGTGCTATACATTCTTTACAAGTCAGGTCTCATGTGTGCAGTCTGAGGTAGATAAATCTGTGTAGCTGTGTATATCTCAGATGCACACGCTCCTTCCTGGCAAGTGCAAAGTCCTGAGTTCAGTTCCCAGTACAAAAACAAACAAACAAACACTTCAGATTCAAAAATATCTTGAACCTTTTCTTCACTCTGCAATTAGCAAGTGAGAAAATGCTCAAGGGGGGAGGGAAATGGGTTTGAACCCCTGTACGAACTTTTTGCTTTCTAAGAAAATTCAAAAATGTCATGGTCTTACCACTGTTTTGGGGGGCTTATCACTGTTTTTGAGTAAAAGGAAGAGAGGTGAAAGAAAAGAGAAGTAAAGCCGTCACGGCGGCATCTTGTTAGTCCTGTGTGCTCACTGAAAACACTATTGGTGTATAGAATGCCATGACCATTTCTTGTCCTTGAAGCATAATGCTGAACAAGAAAAAAGAAATCACTGGGCAACAAGTCCATAACAAATGAAGTGGATCCTGGGAGTAACACTGAACTTTATGTTGGCATCAGACATAATTAACAAAACACACAATTTACTCCCAGAGTCAAGTGAATAGGTCACTGAAGCATAAAAACTTGTGCAAATAATTTTCCTTGAAGTCTTCTGCTAATGGTATATCACCATTTTGCAGCTATGAGTCAATAATGTTTTTCTTTAAAATTCTACTTAGAGGGATGCTCCACAAGGGACCATTGCTCATGATAGTGAAGTATAACCTTGAAAAAAGAGTATCATTAAATACATGTGTTTTATTTTTGACTATTGCCCTTTAAAAAAA
>NW_004524902.1:1188198-1194912 GCF_000260255.1 Octodon degus
AATTTAGGAGAAAATTAGAGAACTTCTTGGAGTTTTAAAAAGTGTGGTTGCAAGCAATGTAACAAAATGTTTCCTTTTTAATCTTCTCAAGAAACTTTGGTAAAACTTCTTTTTCTAATAATAGGAATCAAACATAATACCTCACACTTGCCAAGAAGGTGCAGTGCCACTGGGCTATATTTTAAAGATTTAAAAAATTCCGCTTGGCATACTATCTTTGGGGCTGAGCCTTTACAAGCACTCCATTGTGGCATAGTAAGATAATACTATTTGCTCTTTTTACACTAATCAATTTTCATTGAAATTCTGTTCTAAAATGCTCTATATGATCAACGTAATATAAGTATTTAGAAACACTCCCTTTTGATAGGAGAACAGAAAGGCTAGGAGATTTTTAGGTATATTTAAGTTGCTTGCTGTTTGAAGTGTTTAGTAAAATCCCTAATTGAAATGTTCTTTAAGACATGGTCAACTTCAGGTATCGAGTGTACAGAATCACTCTGATGACATGTGGAATGAATAACAGACTGACAGTTTCACTTGTAAATGCCTAAGCGCATTTTAACACTTAATAACTACAAAAGGACTTCTATATAAATAAGTCTGAAATACTTCCTTATAACACTGTCACTAAATTTACTTGCATTTCATGTTGTATTTTGAAAATCTCTAAAGTGAGTGTAATGGAGACAGTACAGTAGAGTAAAATAAATTAATAAGAAAGAGCATGTGATGAAAGAATTAAATTACTCATCCTAGAAGATATTAAGTGAAGATAAATTAATAAGGATAATATTACTTATGATAACATTCATGCAAAATGAATACTCACGAAAGCAAAACTGATTTTCTGCAGAGATCCTAATATCATAAAAAATACTTGTTATAATACTAAATGAATAAATCAGAATGTTATAAGATCAAAATTATGGGAAAGTCTCCTTAGAAAGTAAATCTAGAATAAATATGTATAATATTATATTAGGAATGAATGTGTTTGGGAGAAAATTTGTATGGTCACTTATTTCATTTTAAATTTCTGTATTGTGCTCATCTGCACATAATAAATGTTAATCAATTTTACTATGAGAATAAAATCAAGTATTAAATGATTAAAACAGAATCTTGGTCCAATAATGTCAGTATTTTCCTAAAAGCCCTGTAGTGAAAATATTTATGTTCATATGTTACATAAATATTTTTCATATATATGAACTTTCTCATGTTTAAAATAAGCAAATTCGTATTTCTGGTTATCTTGTTTGTTGTAGGCAACTGAGTTAGATGGAAATATAGACAATCAGAGAGGGCTGGTCCTTCAAAGGAGCCAGTGTGAGAATTGCCTTGCAAAGGGTGCACAGGCACCTCCATGGAGAGCCAGACCTCAGGACAAAAGATGTGACAAATACACTTATATCCTCCCTAAGGATCAACATCCGGGATTAGTATTCTAAATTATGTCTATCACCTTGAGAAAGCCAGCATGTCACTAACCCAAGCCACTACAGGAAAGGCTCCCATTCTGTATTTATACACACTTGCTATGTGACTTGCCTCCCCATTTGCTCACAAGTTGATCTATTTTACCTGAGCAATTATATTTGTTATCTTATTGGGTGACCATCATTTTGTCTTACCTAATGCTCATCTTGTGATTTCCCATGTTTTCCATCTTGGGCCTACTCTAGTGTGGTAGATTTGCTCTAAAAAGTCAATAGGAAAGGCAGGGGCTTTTTCAACCCACTAAGGACAACTTCTGTCTCTCTTTGAGACAAAAGCTTTCTTTCCCCCAATAAACACAGTCTGCTCATGGCCTCCCTTGTTCCTAAAATTCATTCTTTGATTGTAGCAAACATGAATTTGTACCAGATATCCAACAGGTTAGGACTTTTTTTCCTCATATATCATGTTAACACCTTTTTAGGAATTGAATGGTAAGCTTTACAAGAAAACTTTGGAGAGGGAAATAATTCTGCCATAACTTTAGTACAAATACGGAATAGCTTTTATTGGCTCATTGAACATTTTCTTCTTCATAAATTATGCCAGCTGTGTAGCTAATAAATAAAGTAAAATTTTGTTTCACTGTATCTGATTTATTTTTCCCTCAGAACTTTTGTTTATTTGTTCTTAAATATTTGCCTAGCTTTGTCCTCATTTTGCAAAACAGTGTCCTACTTCTTTCTGACTTTTTAGAGCATAAACATAATTTGGCTCAAACCGCCTCAACTTCCACATCCTTAGAAGATGAATGAAACGCAATTTAGAATAATAAATAAATACTTTTGATGAAAAAATAGTCTCACTTCTTTCACACTTTTATCTATTTGTTATAAAAATATTTAGAAAAAAGAAAAACAATATTTCCTGTCTTTTCACTATCATTTTTTTCTCATTTATGTATTTGGTACAGGGTCTCACTATACAGCTTGGACTAATAGTGACCCTCCTGTTTTTAGCCTCTCCAGTGCTGGGATTATAGGAATGCACCTCCACACCCCAACTGGGTCAGTGACTCAGTGTGTTCCAGGGGTGGGGACAGCACAGAGTGCAGAACAAGAATCAAACTCTGGTCCTTGCACTTGCCAAAGCAGGTGCTTAGACTGCTGAGCTATCTCTCCAGCTCTCTCCTATCTTTTGAAAACATAAGAATCAAATGCCAAATTTCATAATTAAAAAATTTATTTGTTTATTTATTTATTTATTATGAGCAGAATATATTTATTGAGAGAAAGAAAGCTCCTGTCCAAGAGAGGGGCAGGAGGGGGGTCCGAGCGGGTAGTTCCCCCGATAATTAAAAAATTTAAAGAATACTAATACCACTAAATATTTATAAACTGATGTTTTATAAGTAGTTTAAGCATATCTCTGTGTTATGTTATCTTCTTTAATAAAACATGTAACATTTATAATAGCACTGACAATTTAATACAATAAAAAATTTAGTTTTGTTTTCACAATGAAAAATAAAAAGTATAAATATTATTGAATTGGTAATCTCCTTACTAGTTTGTCTGAATCCAGAGACGCACTACTATGGTTATTTTAAACCAAGAGTGTTAAGTTTCTGATTTAAAATAAGAAGTTATTTTAGACAAAATTCTAAAGGTATCCTACCAAGATGCTGTATCTTAATCCCTGAAATTACACAACTTGGATGTTAGGATTTGAACCCAGAATGTGCCCCCAGAGCCCATATATTAGTGACTTGGTCCCTGCTTGGTGGTACCAAGAAACTAAGGGGCCTCTGTGAGGTTGGCCCTCTCAAGAGATCTTAGGCAGCTCAAGGCATGCTCTTGAGAGGATACTAGGACCTTAGTCCTCCACGCCTTCCCTTTTTGACATACTGGCCATAAGGAACTGACTAGCACATCATCTATATTTCCTTATGAAGCAACAAATATTTTAGAGATATGATTACAGGTAATAATTTGTTGACTCTGAGTTAATAGAAAAGGAAGGGCTGGGGAGAGAGTTCAGAGGCATAAGCACTTACCTGGCAAACACAAAGACCTGAGTTCGATCACTGGCTCCACATGCCATGTTGGACCCTTTATCCCAGGGCAGGTACACCATGCAGCTCTGGAACCAGGCATGGTGGCACACACCTGTACTCCCAACACTCAAGAGGTTGAGACAGGAAGATCGCTCTGAGTTCAAGACCAGCCTGGGGGCTACAAAAGTAAGCATAAGGCCAGCCAAACTGCATAGAAAGACCCTGTCTTAAAAACAAATAAACAGGGCCGGGGAGATGGCTCAGTGGAATAAGTGCTTTCCTGGCAAGCACAAGGGACCTGAGTTCAATCCCCGGTTCCGCGAAAAAAAAAAAAAAAAAACAAGAAAAGAAAAGAAAAGAAAAGAAAAAGAGATTGTCCAGATGGGCTAATCTAACTATAGATTCACTTAAAATCAGTTTTTTGGTTTTTGTTTTTCAATGAGTCTAGAAACAGATTTTTTTTTTCTAGAGTCTGTATCTCAGGGCCCAGGCAAGATGACACCTCATTAGATCTTCAACAATTTTAGCAAAGAAATATAAATGTGTAGTATTTATTTATTTATTTATTTATCTATTTCATCTGCACTGAGGACTTCAAACTAACATATGACTCTTTGCTTAGCCCATAGTATAAGGAAATAGGTAGGCATACAGTTATAAAGCATTTTAAAGAGAAAACAGAGTACATATTGAGTATTGCAATTTAAAATAGCTGCAGGGCCGGGGAGATGGCTCAGTAGAATAAGCACTTCCCTATCAAGCGCAAGGGCCTGAGTTCAAGCCCCAGTTCTGCCCCCAACGAAAAAAAAAAAAAAAAGAAAAAGAAAACAAGAAATTTAAAATAGCATTTCCTAGAATATAATCTGATTAAAACTAGTTTCAAATGAGAAAGAAACCAAGAAGTTTCAAGGAGTCCTTACTACAACCAGAAAATCAGTGTCTCATTCTCATGCTGAATTTTATCCATATTTGCCTCCTCAGGCTTTCCCCTGACATTGTAGACAGAAAAAAGGAACTGCCATAGAGGAAGTAAAATATAGATTATGAAGTCTATGGGTTATGGAACACTGGCAGAAGAGTGAAATGAAGGTAAAAAGGAAAAATATTCTCTCTCATTCTCTTTCTCATTTGAGAAACATCATCTCAAGTGACTCCTTGGATGTAGCTCTACATTTAAGGCCAAGAATAAAACTCTCATGTGTTGCAGGCATATCCTATCAAGATTGCTGGTACTGTTATACGTAGCCAAATTAGATAAAAATACTAATAGGCAGTCAGACAGGGTCAGGCCCTTAAAGGAGACAGCACAAAAAGCAAGCTACCCTGCAAATGTGGGAGGGACAGATGGTCCTGCTGTGAGCCAGACCTAAAAGACCTAAAGGCCAAACAAATGCTAAAAGAGTAGCACCTGGGATTGGTATTCTAAATAGGTATCCATCACCTGGAAAGACCCAAGTGAGTCACTAGCCCAACCCCCAACAGGAAAAGACCCTGTCCCATATTCATGCCCGCTTGCTACATGACTCACTTTCCCATTTGATACTGGATTTAATCACTTTTACCTGAGCAATGGTGCTTGTAATCCCATTGGTTGACCATAGTTTTGTCCCACCTCCTGCCCACCTAAACGAGTTCCCATTCTCTCTACCTTAATCTAAACCCACATGGTTTTACACTATAAAAGTCCCTGGAAGAGACAGTTTCCTGGGGAACCACTCGCTCGGGCCCCCCTCCTGTTCCTCTCTTGGACAGGAGCTTTATTTCTTTCAATATTCTGCTCATAACCTCTGTTTGTTCCTAAAATTCATTCTTCGGTTTTAGAGAACACAAACTCGTACAGGTCAGGTCGGGAGATCGATTTTCCCTATGTCATTTGGAGGTCCCCTATATGGTTTGGAGGTCACCCACCCAGGATCAGTTTTTCTCCCTGTATCAGTACGGATTACAGAAGCAAAGGCCCTTATACTTAGTTTCTTTTACTCTTTTTTATTCTCACATGAGAGAAAAGGTATATGGACCCTCTGATTTTGAGGAATGAAGGACATAGCTTGGATGCTTGCCACAGGGGATTCTGGGTAGAGTGTGCAGCCAAAACTGTAGCTCCATGATGAACCTTTGCCAAAGTAGGTCAGCCTATGGAAGCAACCACAATGTCTACCTAGCTCATTCCAGAACCTTCCAGAGAATTCCAGAAATCAACTGCAAGGGTTGTATACTGCATAAGAAACCATGCTCAGAGACTCAACTCACATTGTAAATCTGTATATTTACAACAATTTTCAGACAGATGAAAATCAGTCTTGAGGAAGGAGCATTTGCTCAAATATAAGCAAAGAGAATATAAAGATACCAGTCATCACACTTACAGCCTCTGAGTCCTGATTAAAATAAAAAAGTAAAATAAATCAATGTTAAATCAACACATAACCCACTCATGTGACCAGAAGACTTGGAATTAAGCCTCACTTCTTAATAGTCCACCACCTGCTGGAAGTTCTAGGGCTGTGGCCCAAGCTTTTAACACATGAGTCCTTCAGGCCATTTGTCCAACTCACACTACGGATATTGCTCTCAGCCAGTTAGGATTTCTGATTTTTAGAATGGCACAATTTCACTGACATTTAAAAAATAATTTGCAGTAACTTTCAAGTTTCTGTGTTTTCAATATGAGTTGCATTAGAACACTTTTCTAGTCAAAGAAAAGCAAGAAAAAATAAATAAATAAATAAATAACACTGAAATGATTTCAAAATACACTTGCCATAGCCAAGGTTTCATTTAGGCAATGGAGTCATAGGGCAGAAAAATTAAAGACCGGTGTGCGGAAGAAATAAAATAGTATGTGGATGGATCTCAAGATGAACTGAACAGTAAATACTGTACAAATTCAATTTATTTAAAATTTAAATGGTAAAATTTGGATAACGAGTATAAGGATATTCAACCAGAAAATTCAATTTTGCTATATGTTTAAAAGTATTACTAAAAAACTGTTGAAAAAATTGAATTAAAGTAACACAAGCAGTAATATCTGGTAGTTATAGTGGTACAGACACACACACACACACACACACACACACACACACACACACACACAAATGGTATGCTAGTTCCAGTGAGATTTTTTTTTTTTTTTTTTTTGTAGTACTGGGGATTGAACTCAGGACCCTGTGCTTGCCAGGCACCAATTGCTTATTCTACTGATCTATCTTCCTATC
>NW_004524902.1:1204217-1215788 GCF_000260255.1 Octodon degus
AAGAACACAAGGTCCCCACCTAGAGAAGGCAGCTTTACACCATTTACAGGACACTATGGGATACACTATAAGCAGAAAAACTGCAGGCTGCTGAATACTTAAACTTGGAATCATGTTAAAAGCGCTGCTATGGAAGTGAAAAGTGGCAGAATTTTCTTAAAGAGAAAAACATGGTTTTTATTATCTCTTTTCACTAACAACTACCTGTTTTGGATTTAAGGTCAGATCTATTGTAGCAAGAAGACTTATACCAGCCTCACAGTTCTTACTCTTTGTTTGATTTACTAGTCTTCAAACCATGTTCAGATTATTAACATTAATCAATATTTTAAATGATGATAAGTTTCAAAGATTTGATCTAAAAGCATCTCTTTGAACTGTTCCTCCCTCTGTTTCTCAAGGCACATCATACTTTCTGGTTAAATGTGTGTATATGAAACACTGATAATGAGTAAGGGATTTTTACAATGGTACTTTCCCACTAATATTCACTAAGAACCTGTGCTGTTCCAGTCAGACCCAATGGTGCCTTATACATTGAATGAAGTGGTTTCCTGACTTTAGAAAGCTAACAGTTCAGGAGGAGATTCTGACATGTAAATACAGGATTTATACTAATATAAGTTAGGTATTGCTAACAAGTGATAAATAATACATCATTTTAAAACAAATATTAGGGCAACCTAAAGCAAGAAGAAAAATTAGAAATAATTTTCAGAGAGTATTCTTTTGAAACTGACAAACCTGCAGTACATGTAGAACAGTGCACATTGTGTTGCAGAAATCATTGGAAGACTGAGACAAAACATATAATTCAAATTCTACTTCAGTAAAACAACACAGCGCTGGATATGGAATAGCTTCTCAATAAATGCCTGAATTTTGAGTGATGCCTGGTGAAGCGGGATGAAGAAATACTGATGTCTCATCCTATTCCAGTGCTTTCATATGTCGTTGCATCAAATTAGACTTCCTTCAGAAAAACCTGCGGCTCTCAACCCACACCTTTAGTATGAGGTACAAGTAAAACAAGTGAAGAAATAAAAGAAATTCTACTTAATCTTTCCCATCCAGGCCCCAGACAAGCCTTTACCCAGAGGAACCGCAAGAGCCTTCTCACAGATTCAGAGCACACCCTGATAGAAGAATATTTCAGGGCAACACAATGTCTGCATAAAGAACAGTAGAGAGCAGTGTAAATAGCATAGATCCTGAGTTTAATTCTAAAAAATATCTATGAATAGAGTACAAGTGAGGAGACAAGCAAAAATAAGAATAAATAACCCAGTAGAATAAGGATACAAGAAGTTTTTGCCTTATGTTGTAGCTATGTGGCCTTTTAGCTAGGAAATTTCACGCTGTAACACTTAAGCAATTCAGATGGAAAGGGTGCTGCTTTCTTCTTCAGAGAATTACTATTTTGGTGAACAGTGAGTGCGAGGGGCAAGCATGGCTCCAACAGTAGACACAGGCACTGTAAGAGTTAACAGTGTGGTGAGATCTCTATCAGAGTTCACACGCTTGTTTTCACTAGCATGCAAAGTTCAGCATGTGCATGTTGCAGTCACCTTGGAGAGCTGGCCTGTGTGCATAATAAAGGTTGTTTCTGTTTTGAATCCTTTTTTCTCTCTCCCCTGTTCTTCCCCCCTTTCCATTCGTATTGACAGTAATCTTGGCTCATGTTTATGACATGTAATGCCCATGTTCATGGAGGGCATTAGGGCCTTGTGCAAGGCATACCATTGCTCTATCTACCTCCTCACTGTTGCATTACTTTAATCTATATATTACTTCTAATTTACCAGGTTTGGTTGTCTCATCACCTAGAAAACTGCTTAGCACATGGAAAATATTTAATCAGGCTAAAAGAAGGAATAAGTGCCCAAATGAGGACACACACTCTACTGTGAGTTAGTAAATTTCTAATTAAAAATAGATTTTAAAAAGCTGTCATTCCAGGAATCTGAGGCAGAACGATATCAACCAGCTCAATCCCAGCCCTTGGCTACATAGTGAGACTCTGTCAAAAACAAACAAACAAACAAACAAACAGACAAACCCAGTCATTGACCACAAGATCACAATATTAAGATAAATATAAACACTGGTGCTGTAGTTGGCAATCTTTTCTCATAGAACTGTATGGCAAATATTTTTTAATTATTAAGCCAAATTAATGTTATGCATACTGAACTCTGCTTTTATGATGTAGAATTAGCAATAAGTAAAGAAATAAGTACATTTGTGTTCCAATAAAACCTTATTTATTGAAAAGGAGCAACTGGCAGGATTTGGCATGTGGGCTATAATTTCCCAATCCCTCATTTTATTTAAATGTTCACTTTGCAAAATTTTCATAAGACACAGATAAGAAATAAAAATTTTAATGTATCTAATTTATACTAGTAAAATTTGCTTTGACTTTGCAAAAATTTAATATTAGATCTACACAATTACAAAAGGAGAATTTTGCGGGTTGGGTGAGGGGAATACAGTGAATTATAGCAGGAACTTTGCATTGAGAAAAAGCCCCAGTCCCTTATTTTTTAATTTAATTTTGAGACAAGGTTTCATTTCTTCAGTTGGGATCTGACTTGGCACCCTCCTGCCTCAGCTTTCCGGAGTGCAAGCATTGTAAGACAAGTCTGCCACAGTGTTCACATGGAAATTATTGAATGACTGCTTTGCTCATTAGAAAATACTTGGAATATAGTTTCTCATTTTATACAGGGTTCAAGATAAAATGATTACATAGCACACTGCTGAATCATGTTTTTAAAAAGTGTCTTTCATTAAAAACAGCGTAGCCTTTACATTATTTCAGCTGAGCAAGAGCCACCGAAGGAAGAAAATCAGAAAGGAAGAAAAGGCAGGAGAGAAAAGTGAGTGAAGGAAAAGATTACTTGAGTGTTACCCCTTTGACATCTGTAGCTGTACTCAAGGTGTTTGTCATGATTCCCATTTTTGAAATAACTCTGTTTGGTTTTATTATACTAAAGCTAATAATTTGTGTGACCCTGACATTTATGCCATTTGTACAGAAAATTTCTATCTCATTTCAGAAATTGGAAGAGAATAATTACTGCTGTGATATAAAACACAACCTTCAAAAAGATCTCTGAGCAATCACGTACATGACAAATAATTTTTATGAGTTAATGCAAAGTGCTTCAGGTACAAAGCACAAGCTGCAAAAACTTGCTGATTGCTTTGGCCACATAAGCAGCATGAGTTGGACTCACAGGCAGCACGGTTTAATATTCAAAGTAAACAGATTTTCCTTTCTTCCTCCTACTTGTTTGGCTAGACTGACTGGGGGAAAAAAGAAAAGTGCCACTCTAATGACAGTAATCATTGGCTGATGGCAGACATGCTGTCAAATTAGCCTGAATGTCCATTTAAAACCCACTTTCTATGTAGGCTGCTAAACTTTTAAGGCTATTAGCTGAAACAACAACAAAAAATGATTTATTCTACCCATTCCATTAACCTCATTCTGCATACTCATCAGTTTCATATATAGGGCAAAGGAAATGCACCTCGATGTTTTATAACATGGAATTGAAAAGCACAGAATTCACATTTAAAAGCTTCCCATTACTCTAATGACAAAAGTGACCAAATCTGCCAGACTCTTCATTACTATACCTAAATGAAACTGCAGTAATAGAGTCCTCATGGAAAATGTAATTACTAGAATATAAGGTTTATTTTGTTGGGCTTATGCATTTTTGATGCAAGAGACAGGAACTTTTTAACCCAGCTAAAGAAGAGTGGCGAGAGATAAACTGCTTTAACAAACATCTAAATTTTTAATTAACAAAGACAAAGTAAGTATTTGACCTGAATAAATGCATACATTAGTAAAATGCATAATTAATAATAAATATCATGGGCCGGCCAAATAGTTCAGTGGATTAAAGCTTCTGCAAGCTGGTTCAGGGGTTGAGGGTTCATCCCCAGGCCTGCCATTCTAACCCCACCCCCAAGACACACTGAGACTACAACTGAGATTGGATATGGTGGCATGGCACTGCAATTCCAGCTCTTGGGAGGCTGTAAACAGGTGGATCACTATGAGCCTGATCTAGTTGTGAGCCCCTCAATACCCTGTAGACCCTTCCCTAAAATACAGAAAAAAATAAAAAATATAATAAATATCATGCCCCAAATTTTTTTTCCTCAAGTAAACTGGCCTCTGAAATATAAATTGAGGATGCACACTCATAGGTCAATTACTGGACCTAGCACGGTGCCTCTAGTTGTTACCTGTGCCTAGAAAGCAGGCCACACCATCCAGGCCTACTACTGTAATTAAACATTTCAGAGCAAAATTTCCCATTGAAAAAAATCTTACCAATTTAAAGCAGTGTGTGCATCTTATAAACTGCATTCATATATTTATTGTGCAGAAATGACCTAATCACTTCTTCAATCTAGGCACAATGTCCCAGGCACTGTGCCCAAGAAGTTCAGTCTGAATACAATCTTACAGGTAAGGGGAAATGGGAAACAGTAACAAAGAAAAATGCACAAACCCTGAATGTGCAGTGGCCCCGTGTGCTAATAAAAGAGCAACTAGTTGTGAATGTTGCTTGGAAACAACTTGTGTTTGAAGAAGGGTGGACAGATACAAATCAGGGACCAAAGAAAAAATGATATGTCTGAGAAAAGGAGATGGTGAATCATGATTTTCATACGATTAATATGCAAGCTGTGGGCCGGGGAAAATAGCTCAGTAGAATAAGCACTTGCCTGGCAGTGTCCTGAGATCAATCCCTGGTACTGCAAGAAAAAAGAAAAAAAAAAGAAATTCCTGGGGACTGGGCAGATAGCGCAGTAGAATAAGTGCTTGCTGGGCAAGCGCAAGGGCCTGAGTTCAATTCTCCAGTTCCCCCAAAAAGAAAAAGAAAAATGCAAGTTGTACACAGTTTATGACCATCCAAATCCCACTACAACTTTAACAAAATTTATTGTTTAAAAATGATAATGGTGTCAGTTTCAACATAATATAAGGTCTACAGCAACTTGTTTATGCACTATATGATTTATATAATCCATATCAAGTTGTCTCATTGGTAAGTCTTATATTGAAAATATTTGTTTAGTATTGACTGTAATTTTATTATTGAATCTTTAATAACTTAGAGAAGATTCACAAATTTTTTAGAATAAGCTACGTCATTATTTGTAAATATTTTATGAATTGAATAAACTTCATATTAGAGAAGGGCTGCAGTACTATACCCCATCGTTCTCAAACTGCTAAAATAATCTGTGTGGGGATTGTTGGAAAGCATTTTTAAACTTCTGGTGTTGATTTATTTTAACTATAGTCCTATCTCTATACATGACTTTCTGGGTTCTTCAATTCCAGTTATCACTTATGTTCCCTCCTTTGATCACTCATCAGTTGCTCTCTTCTACCTCTTACAATGATTTGGTTTTGGTTTATTAATAATTTTAATGACTACTTTTAAAATTTAAATTTTATTTAGAAGCTCTGCTTCTTACCAGTCTTAGACATCGACTTGTAGCCTATCTCCTACAGCCTATTAGTAACTCAATTCCTCCGCCTCAGATCAACGAGCCATAGATTTTCTTTAATATCATCCAAGTTTAAAGTTTCCTATTTCATTCTGTAAGTGATGTGCAAGTCTAAGGAATAGGGTTGAAACCATGTGTTAAGTGGTGTTCCTGAGTGCTCTCAGAACCTGGTGGACTGGAGCTGAACTAACGCTCTGGATAATCCAGGATATGGGTTCTGGAGGCAGCCAGGTCTTTTGTTGAGGTAAGGCGAGGCCCAGAGATACCTCCAGTATTTCATGTGTTTGGAAACAATACTTGCTTCACTGAGAATGCAACTTCCTCTCTGTGTCTCTTATGCTCCATTTGTGAGGTCATGTAAATTTGGTTACAGAAAATGATTTTCAACGTCTCAGATACTACCCTAAACTTGATACAAAATTTTTTTAAAAAATGAGACCTCAGTGGGAATTTAGAACGCTATAGGAGTAGAAAAATCACCTCTCATCTCATAGATTCTACATATAGGTTAGATAAATAACATAGATATTAGGATATAAATATCTAATTCATATACATCGTTATCGCTCTTATATATCAATAAGTATTAACTAGAGAGAGCACACAGAATTTTCAGGGTCAATTATTTTAAAAATACAAATGAAGGCTGTGAGGGTAGCTCAGTAATGGACTGCATGCTTAGCGTATGCAAGGCCCTGAGTAAATTCACTGCGCCAAACATTAAATATATCAATAATATAGGTGATGCTTGACTTCACTCCAAAACTATTTGTCCAAATCTACCTAAATACTTTCAAGTGATGCCTGAATTACCCTTGTGGCTTTATGTATCTTTCCAGTTAGTTATAATATTTAATACAAGAATTTTGCGATCAATTCAGCCCTTCATCATGCCTACTTTCCTCGCTCTAACTCGCAAAATCTAGAATTTTCATTGCACACGTATTAATGTTATTAAAATTAGGTCTAGTAGGGCCAGCCAAATAGCTCAGAAGATTGAAGCTCCTCCAAGCAGGCGCAGGGGCTGGGAGTTCAGTACCTAGGCCTGCTGTGCAGCCCTGCCCCTGGGGTGCACTGAGATGGCAGTTGAGATTGGGCATGGTGGCACTTGCCTATAATGCCAGCACTTGGGAGGCTGTGAACAGGAGGATAACTACAACTCCAGTCTAGAAGTGAGACCCTGAACACCCTCTAGACGTACCCTTAAAATACAGAAAAACATAAATAAAAGATAAAATTAAGTCTAATAAAGTTATAAATATATCAAATATATGCAATATTTGTACACAAATATATTCAATTCCAGCTATACTTTTAAAATAAAACTAACACAAATCCTGAGAAATAATGGTGAAAACATATGTGTTGTGGCATGACTGTTATTAAGTTTTAGTATGCCAAGTTGTTGTGAAGCTTTCAATTTATCTGTGCTCTGGAAGGCTTATGAATTACATATATAGAAAAACTCCACAATTACACTTTGAAGGTAACTTTTTTTTATTGCATTTAGTAAAAGGCCTCATTACACAGCTCGGACTCGTAGTGATCCTCTTGTTCTCAGCCCCCCCCCCGCCCCTAGCTGGGATTACAGACATGCACCACCACGCCCAGATTCGGTGGCAGGCTCAGTGTGCCCAGGAACAGGACCAACACTAAAGTAACATTTAGAAGGTTCTTAAAACAACTTATTTTGATTAAAGTAATTTAATCTCATAGCTCTTTGCACTCAGAGTTGGAGATCTTAACCACCCTACTCTACTACTTCAGTTATTCTTCACTCATAAGTATGCTATTTTTGTGGCTGGCTCAGCCCACTCTGTAGGCAGGGCTGGCATGGTAGGTTATGCCAGGAATCGAACTGCAGTCCCTGCACTTGCCCAAGCTTGCCTAAGCAGGTGCTTCAGACCATTGAGCTATCTTGATGGCCATAAGTATGCATTTCTAAGCTTATCTGAAAAAGGAGAAATGATTCTTACTGATCACCATCTCAATATTTATGAGTATTAAGGATGTGTGATATTCAATTAATTGCAAAATAATTGTAAGCAGCAAATATTATTACTTCATTGCAATAAGAAATGATACAGGAGTGACTGGCACTTGGGTTGTAAGCACAAAACTTACTCAATTGCAGAATGGGTCTAGATTTCCATTTATATGATTGACATTACTTTACAGTTCATACAACCAGAAGCAGATGGGCCATCTGCTTTCGAGTTTCACATTTCTTTATAGCTCAGACACGCATGTGGTAGCCAAACATAATGGGGAAAATAGCAAAATCTGCCATCACTTTTTACCCTTTCACAAAGTTAAACTTGTGTCTCAATGAAGTTTCAACCTTCTAAGAGCAGAAAATAGTACACAGTCCAAACCTCTGCTCTATGTCTGAACTTATCAAGATTCAGGGAGGACTATGTTTGCATAATGAAACTGAGAAAGTGCACTGATTTCAGTTTCTGAAGCAGATTTAAAAAGTGGTGGAGTTTCTTCAATTATAATGTTTTCAAATCCTCAGAACACATTTTAGCCCACTAGAAAATAAATGAAAAATTTTCCCTATAATTAAAGCCAAAGTAAAAATTTTAATGACACTATCAAGAGGACAAATAGAACACAGATAGGGGCATACCATGAAAGTCATTTGTTAATTCTATTGTTTCTGTTCTTTAATATGTAAAAGTTCAAAAGTTTGAATTCATTCTTGGGTTAAAGGAAGATTTTAGTAAGTTACTGACACCCTTCATGTCAGAAACTTTCATATCCTATAAGGCCAATGACTCAAAGAGCAGAAAACCCTCAAGAATTGTCTCTGAACTGTCATGAGTATTTGTCAAAGCATACAGACATTTCATACACCTGTCACTTCTGTATACCAGATTTCCCTTACCTACGATGTTATGTTCTCTTCAAATTTCTAATAAGCTTCTCAGGACCTTTACTGCCAAAACAGTCATACAAAATGCAAAAGATAAGAAATCAAAATACTGATTAAATTAATACCAGATATATTGGCTTACCTTACTGAACCTTACTGGTTTGTTTTTATTTGTGGCAAAATCTACATCATATAAAATTTACCATGTAACCATTCCAGGTATATCATTCAGTGATGCTGAGTACAATCACACCGCCACACTATATCTAGCTTCTAGGTTTAGAAGACATTTAATATTTCTTATTCAGTGTATGGTTTCTTTAATCCTTTTCAAGGTTCATTCATGTAGTATAGATCAGAATTTCACCGTAAGACTGACACATCAAATATTGCTTATATTTTAATGAACACTTGAGTAATATTCCTGATTATTGTTTAGAGTCAAAATGCCCCCAAAGTCTCATGTATTTGGAAAGTGACAAGTGTGGAAGTGCTAGAACTGGCTTGTTAGGAGGTGAGTTCTGGTCAGAAGAGTCAAATCCCTTAAAGTGTGACCTGGAAGAGTTTATCTCCCTCCTGGGTTCCTTTCATTCTATGACTTCTAATATACTGTGAGCAGCTTCCTCCTCCCAGGGCTGCCAACCATGTTGTCTCTGCATTTCAGCATGTGGAACATGGACTGAAATGTCTCAAATGCAAACCATATTAAACCTAAGCTGCTCTAATATTTTTGTATCAAGTATTGAATCCCAGGGGCAATAAAAGTGAGGAAGGCACCCATGTTTTGGCTTTTTTGATTTCCTAACTACAAACATTGGTGTAGGAACATCTGTTCTCGTTCCAGAACTCAATTTATTTAGGTCAAAACCCACAAAAGTAGAATTACTGCATCCTGTGTTGGTTGTGTTTTAATTTTTTTGAAGAAATTCCATGCTGCTTTTCATAACACCTTCACTGTTGCCATCAACTGTGCAAAAGAAGCTTATTTTCTTCACACATTCACCAGTGCTTGCATCTTTTTTGTTTATCATTAATGTCATCTTTGTAAATGTGAGGCAACTTCTCCTTGTGATTTTGGCTTGCATTTCCATATTAATTAATGATAGTAGTGCATCTTTTATTTGGTTGCCTATAATTTATCTTCTTTGTAGAAAAATTTGTTCAAGCTCTTTGTCATTTTAATCAAGTTATTTAGTTTATTGTTACAATCATAAAAGTTTTTAAGATATATTCTATAATTTCCTTGTCTGACACATGATTTGCAAACATAGTTCTCATTCTATAGATGACATTTTTGCTTTTTCACCATGTTCCATCATTCATCCAGGCACCGAAAAGCCATTACAACCATGGTCCAATTGTCCCCAACGACAAGGGCAATGGCAACAGAGTGTGGAATTGTCCACTCAATGCTGGTGGTTGGACATGCAGAATCCAAGTTATGGAATCAGTCAGCTTTCTACCCAAACATCAAAGGAAGTCCTAGCAGGCCAGGTGATTTTTCACAGTCAGACAGAGCAGGTAGGTTCCTGGCTGGGAACCTCTGCAAATGTGAGGTATGAAGCTGTGACAGTGAAGCCAAAGTGCCGCACACAACAGAGATCCAGGAATTAGGAACGCTCGGTAGGGAAAGGTGCAGCCGTGAGTGCAGTCATCACAAGACAGAGCCACAGCGGGAGGCAAACGGCATCTAGAAACTACATCTTGCTGCCTCGTGCCACACAGTTCACGTGTGGACATGTAGAGGATAAAGTTTTCTCTGCTGGATTTCAGTCTTGCTCAGGCTCAATTCTTTTCTTTCCCAGTAATCCCCTATTTTGGAATGAGAAACTTTACCCTGAGCCATCACTTCTTGGGGCATGTAATTTCCTTTTTAATCTTATAAGGTTTCATTTGAAATGTTGAGTCTTTTTGGAAGGATTAGTGATTCTCTCTCTCTCTCTCTCTCTCTCTCTCTCTCTCTCTCTCTCTCTCTCTCTCTCTCTCTCTCTCTCTCTCTCTCTCTCTCTCTCTCTCTCTCTCTTTTCTTTTTTTTTGTTATAACCAGGAATTGAACTCAGGCCCTGGCACTTGCCAGGGAAGCACTTATTCCACTGAGCCAACTCCCTGGCCCTCCTTTTTTAAAAAATGTGTTTTGTACAGGATGTCACTAAGCAGCTCAGACTCGTGGAGATCTTTCTGTTTTCCACCTACCCGGAACCAGCTTAGCACGCCTGGGGTGGGACCAACATGGCATGTGGTGACAGGGATCGAACCATGGTCCCTGCACTTGCCTAAGCAAGCACTTAGTGCACTGAGCTATCTCAAAGCCCATGCATTTTCATTTGCACATGGGATAGGTTCATCAAGTTAGGTGGAATTACTGGCTTTGTTGTTTTGCCATTTTGGAGATTAAGTATGGTTAGGAAGTGATTAGGTATCAAATTAACAAGGAGTACATTAGTACTGAGTAATGCTGATTGCCATTGTAAGTGATCCAGAGACTCCTGGACAGGTGATTGACTGTACTGTAAGGGCATGAGGCTGCATGGGCAATTAGGAGGTCAACCTACTTGAAGGATGTGGGTCATGGGGTTTTAACCTCGGCGACTAGATGTCATTGCTGGCTCTTTGTTCTCTGGCACTCTGATTCCAAGGTGTCATGAATTGAGCATCTTCTCTCCACCAGGCTCTGTCATCATTATGTTTCCATCTTGGGGCCAACCAGCTATGAAGTGAAATCTCTGAAAGTAAGAGCCAAAATAAGCCTCTCTTCCTTCAAATTGTAAGTGTCAGGTGTTCTGTCCCAAAGACAGGAAAGTAATCAACACAGGCACTCAAGAAATTATTGGAAAAGTCAGTGTTCCTTCACATTTACCCCATATTTTGCCCTAACAATCACTGGCAAATTCAATGCCATATTGCTTTTACCTATCCTTTTATTTTTTTCTGTACTTTATCCACTTTAACTTGATTTGTGCATATGATGCATGGATATGTTATAAGATTAGTTTAATTATTTTTATGTCAATAGTCATTTTTCTCAGCATCATTTTTTTAAAACACTGACATTTATCTATGGAATAGCCTTAGTATTCTAATTGAAAATAAGTTGACCATGTCCTGAGAGTTTATTTGGGGATTCTTTGCTCTACTGCATTGATATA
>NW_004524902.1:1221218-1225129 GCF_000260255.1 Octodon degus
CCCGCCGGCGCAGGGTAGCAGGAAACTCTCTGCACACTCACCGGACCTGGGCTAGGACTGGGTCTGGGGGCTCCCGGAACTCGGCAGAAAATCCTACTTGGCGGGTGGGGTGGGGGAGGCACTCAATAAATACTATATCAACGTTTGTTAATCAGCTATTCTTATTTTGATAATCTGCAACAGATGTATTGTTTTGTGTTACCCTGTTTCTATCTTTGTTTCTGATTTTTTTTTCTGGTTTTATTCCTCTTCAAAATAACATAAAATATAATATTTTAAAAATCAAAAGAGAGGCTGGGGAGATGGCTCAGTGGAATAAGTGTTTCCCTGGTAAGCACAAGGACCTGAGTTCAATTAAATCACCCTAAAAAGAAAATAGCCAACCTAAACACACATGATAAAAACAATATTAAAAATCAATGATTCAAGAAACTAATCTGAAATAGGAAGTAAATTAAAACTGAAAAGTGAAGGAAATAAACCAGGGAGTACAAATCAATGCAGAGAAAATTGTATAACAGAAGTGGGAAGAAGACCAGAACTTTATCCTGATAAAACAAATAGCATTAACAACCAGGGATGAAGGAAAGTGAGGAAGACAACATTTCTGACTATCAAGGCAGTATCCCCGAGTTACAATATCTAACACAAGAAGAATGCCATGTGGTGGCTGTTATATTGCATTGCCCTTCCTTAGAAGATATTTTTTCTTCTGCTTCTTCCCTCTCAAGCCCCAAATATTCGATATTTTCTTCTCTAGGAAGTTTTCTATGACCTCCCTCTCTCGAGGTTGTTTGCAGGAGA
Organism: Octodon degus; assembly: GCF_000260255.1. Taxonomy (NCBI): domain Eukaryota; kingdom Metazoa; phylum Chordata; class Mammalia; order Rodentia; family Octodontidae; genus Octodon; species Octodon degus. The sequence continues at coordinate 1,222,023 of NW_004524902.1, forward strand.
CGTACTCTGCTGGTGTCCCCAAATCACATAGCTTAAATATAGGACATCACAGGTGGTTTTTCTGTTCCCTCTTCCTCAGTAGCGTATGAGTATTTTGGAGGGAAATTTAGTCCTAATTCTAGTGTCATCTGAGAACCTAGCACAGATATTTGGTGATACCCTCCAATTACATACTTTAAATAAATTTTTAAAAGTAGCTTGAATTTGTTCTTTTTGTTTTTTTAAATAATTTTATTGAGAAACAAATAGCAATGAGACAGTTTCAAAAGCAATTACTAGCACACTTTCAATAATTAATATATTGTATGTTGTTGCCTTAGTGGTTATTCAATGAACAAGATGCAGACATGATAACCTGTCCGCAAACACTATTAAAAAAAAATCTCTCTATTCACTGAAGAGAGAATACAGCTGTATATCTATCCTATTTTGAATATACAGATACAAAATGATCCTTCATTTGAATCCCTCTTTTTTGTTTAGTTCTGACAGAGATGGGTATTCCATTGCCTTTTAAATATTGTAGGTACGGGAATTCAGCAAAATATTCCAATATAGTCCAGTAGTTCATAACAGTAGTGGGTTTTCAGTAAGACTTGCAATGTCAGAAGTTGTTGACTTGAGCCTTTTACAGCTCAGCATATTAATAAAGCTTTATTTTTTTACTTTTGTGCTGGATGGTTAAGACCAAGATAAAGCAAGACCTGTAGAACAAGAAATGTAACTTTTGTATCTGATAAGGTCAGTCGAGTCCCTTCAGGATTTACCCTGAAACCTTGTACAGCAGTTTGTAGATCCTTTGTCAGTGTCAGCCATGTGAATGAGTCACAGCCATTGCTTGACCAATTTACCCTCTGTGAAAGACTGAGAGAATGTTTTCTCTCCATGTGACTATCCTTAGGCACACTCTACATCATGGATCATTTTCCTCTACGGCCCTATAATCTCCTTGATCAGAATATTTGGGACACAACTGAGTTACATGTTATTACAGTGCAGGTTCTCCTATGTCATGAGTCTTCACTGACATTGAAAGGCTAGAGCCAAAATGTTGGCTGTCCTTGCAGTCCTTTTTGTCTAATTTTTGGTCTGCAAACTTAGGTTGTTAACCTTCCAGAAGAGAAGTTTATTGTTATTACTCTACAACATAGGCAGTTGAGCTTAACCTCACTATCTGTCTGAATATCAAATATCTTAGGCATAACATGGAATAAGTATTTTCCATCAAATATCAATATGATAAACTTTAAGTTCCTACAGATTATGAGGAAAAAATTAAAAAAATTACAAATATTTTAAAAATAGGAATAAACAATTACATATTTTAACACAGAAATTTAGAAATCTAACCATATACAGCATTGTGGCAGGACAGTCCTGTGATATTATTTTTCTTGTCTCTTGTTTTCATTTATTCCCCTTTTTTTAAAAAAGAAGAGACAGTATGGCCGTAATTGACAGAAACCTCGGTCAAAAGATGTTATGTGCGATAACTGAAAAACAGAAGTTTATAAAACAAGATAGCCTACTACTCTAGAAAACACTTGTATGATGTTTTTTCTTGTTGCTGCTTAATTTTGTGCAAATAATTTATAAGACAATATTGTCATTGTAGATGACTGAGCAAGCTCATCTTTGTGTATGAGAAGCTATTAAGAATGTTGGCATCAGAATTTGGAAATACAGATAAAGGAAAAGTCTCGAGGGGCTCAGAAGATAGCAATGAGTGCGAGAGAGAAAGGGAGAAAGAGCTACCAGAGGACTGTGCTGGCGTGAGATGGAACAATATTTCAGTGGTAACTCATAATGTTTTTGAAATTGCAGATTGTTTATACATTTCTCTGAACCACCTTGGTTTCCACACAGTAAAACTTACCCTATATACAGATATCAGTGATGTATGCTACTAAAGGAAACAGGAGACTAAGAGATCCACAAGTGTGCAAATGTAGGACAAATCTATAGAAGAAACTAGCAGAAGACCTTGTGTGGGGGCTGAGGAGTTGGCAGTAAGCAAAGGAAAAAGAACAGACCAAGAGAAATGATAGCCATCGGGAACTGTCAAAGACATTTTGAACATATTCTCAAATAAATAGAATGAAACATCTGTCTATATTCTTTGTACATTTAATGAGGATTCACAGGAAGCTTTAAAATATAGGATGGCAAGACCATAAATATAGATTTTATTAATATACAAAAAGTTTCTTAATGTAGCAAGTCTGAGTATCTTGAATACTATGTAATTACTAGCAAGATGTTTCCCCAGATGATCTGAGACCACATTTTTATGAAACTAACAGCCTAGATGATAAGCTACATATTATAATTGGGCAATATAACAGACTTGAGCATTTCTCTCACATGAAGCACTGTGTACTACATTACCAGGAAAATCTCTACAACTTATTCAGATCGAGGGAGACACTGGGGGAGGACTGTCTGCTACGCAGATGAGAAGTCAGGGGTCAGATAACTTCTAGACTAATAAAGTCAGCCTCAGTCTAGAGTTGTGAAGTCAGAAACTTCAAGCAAGCTGCATACATTTGCCAGGTGAGTTGCACATATTCACAGCAATGAAAGACTGACTGGATCCCAGCACTGATCCTCTTATCTCAGAACTAAAATTCCATTTCCAGGAACTCAATTTGAATCATATTGCTGCTCTTAGAAGACAATATAAAAAATATGCCCATGTCTCTCTTTCTGAGATAATGCAGATTGGAGGACGCTAATATCCCCTGGACACTGGCATTAGTTGGCCTTTGTGTCGGGCAAGTAAAAGACAATAAATAATATAAGCGAGCTGCATCATAAGGATCAACATCTGAAATGCAACATGATACTGCTGGATGTGAAGTTGAGTCCCAAGGTCTCCAGAGGAGGGCTGAAGGCCATAGTGTATGATCTGAATTAAAATGCAAAGATATTACAATCACATATATGGTGAGACACACGGGGCCAGCCTTTTGAGCTTTTATACATTCTTTACAATAACAAGGGAGAATGGCATAGGAGAAATGTTTGAAGCCCGTAGTGCTCACTGACAACTGGGATCACTCTAGATGTCTCACACTCAACTACTGTCTTTTACAAGGAGTCAAAAT
>NW_004524902.1:1225229-1230090 GCF_000260255.1 Octodon degus
ATATATATATATATCACAATTAGCTTGATTGAAATTTTGTAATGAATTTAAAAAATTTTATCAGTGCCTGATTGTGATTCATAATAAATGAATAAATGGGTATGGTACATATACATGTTGCATCTTGATTCATTTTGCTTTGCTCCTTCTCATCTCCCTGTCACATAATCCCTTCCTATCTTCACCGACTCTACATCTATGCTTCCTATCATCTTTCTTTTATTTTGCTCCTTAAGTAATTTATATTGTAGATTTCTCATGTAAGAGAAAACACGAGATATTTAACATTCTGTTTATGATCAATTTTACTCATCATTACGGAAATCAAAGAGAACTGATTGTCCTACAAATGTCTCAAATTTGTCCTTCTCTATGACAGGGAAGTACTTGATTGTGTACAATTCAGTTGTTTATGGGGAACCATAGGCCATGTCCAAGATTTAGTTACTGTGAGTTGTGTGGTCTAAACAATTGTGTGCATGTACCACTGACACATATGATTCACTTAACCTTTTTGGAAAGATGATAAGAAAAGGTATAGCTGGGCCAAATGGATTCCTACTTTCAGATTTTTGAGAAATCACAATGCTGATTTCCATAGTTATTGTACTAGCTTACATCTGCACCAAAAATGTATAAGGATATTTTTTCCTCAAATTTCACCAATACTTACTGTCTGAGGAATTTCTGATGATGGCCTTTCTTTGTGGAGTATGTGCTATTCTGATTTGTATGTTTTAATATCTAAAGGCACTGGACATATTCATGCATATACTGGCCACTTGTAGTTGTTCTTTCGGTGTTCATTTGAAATTCCCATTTCTGTAGAGGGTCTTTTATTTTTATGGGTCTAAGTTTTTTAGTTCTTTATGCATTCTAGATATTAATTACCTGTTTGTGGAGTAACTTACAAATTTTTTTTCTCATTCTGTATATTAGCTCTTCACTGGAATCATAGAGTATCACTTCCAAATTTGTAATTTTTCAAGATTATTTTGGTCTTTCAGGGTTCCTTTTAGAATCCATAAAATCTTTCTGAAGGTTTTTATATTCCTGAAAACAAATAATTGCAATTTTCATCAGCATTACATTGAAAAGGTAGACCACTGGAATGGCATTAACATCTTAACAGTGCTACGTCATCTGATTCTTGAATGTGTTGCATCTTTCCTTTTATTTTCAGAACATCTAAAGCAGAAGCTTTCTCACTGAGCTGCATTCATGCAATTTTTTTTTTTTTTTTGCGGAACTGGGGATTGAACTCAGGCCCTTGTGCTTGCCAGGCAAGCACTTGCTCTACTGAGCTATCTCCCCAGCCCATTCATGTAATTTTAAAAGTTTAAAACACTGGTTGTAAAATTCTGTATATTTTTTGCTTTACTGAGTCATTATAAAATTGGTCATATATCTGGTTGTCCCAGCTGGATGAATGCCTGTGTATCAGCACTACAGGGTTATATCTGTTTCAGATAAAAATTCTGATTATACATTCATGTAGTTTATTTCCATCTAGAACATTGATACATGTAATAAATGAAACCACAATATACACATGAAATTTGTTATATAAGCAACGCATACTGAAACTTCATTATTTTTGAACATTTTCAAATGTATACATATGAGTACATAAAGTAAAATAAAAATATATGGTGAACATTTAAATTTTAAAAAAATATTATATAAAGACAGCCTATCATTAATCTCCCTCAACTTATTATTTTTTATAAATTTAGTTACAGGGTCTACAGAGTCTCACTACACAGATAGGACTCATAGTGATCCTCCTGTTTCCAGCCTCCCAAGTGCTGGGATTATAGACCGGCACCATGGTGCCCAGTCTTCCCTCCAAATATTCTGCATCCATTTGAACATCCTTATCTCATTATTCTTGCCACTTTCCGAAGTAGTTATGGAAGTCCTTTTTCATGGGTATCTTCATAAATTATGATATGTGATGAATCCTGCTGCCAAATGCCATCCAACAGAAAGGCAAGCTGGTAAATTCATTTCTGTCTGTCTTCGTCCATCTTACACATTGCCTCTTCCCTAATTTCAAGCTGATCATGAAAGGTAAATATTTTGCATCAGTTAGGGACATTGTAAAAACTATGAGGTATAACTAAAGACACTCACCAAAGAGGACTTTCATAACTGCTCCAGAAACATGCCAAGAATGATGAGAATTGTGTATGAAAAGGGGGATATAAATAACAAGTGTCTTACTGTAATAACATTTTTAAAATTAAGGATTCACTGTATTGAGTGATCACAGTGCATATATATCATATAAAATTTTATACTTGTAAATTAGATATATACACAATTTTAAAAGCACTCAAAACTGTCCTATATAAAGCAAGTACTAGCACAGGCACTTTGATACCTACATTTATAAATGAAAGAGATTTTCAAAAATATGGCTTTTTAATTGGACTCAAACTTAGGTATACTTCCTAAAGCCAGGCATGATGGAGAGTACTATCTCTAAGTAAGAAATGATGGCCAACCTGCTAGGTTGTCTCCTTCCTATGCCTTTAAAAGATGACCTGAAGTGAAGGCAAATGAGAAAATTCAAGTCAGAGAACAGCCCACATCGCTACTCTTTCCAAGAAACAGTACACCAACCCAGGATTATTGTTGTGTCAAAATCACACATCCTCATCTGGCCATCTGCTTGCTACATAAGCGGAGGCATTAGATAGGAGACTGAGGGGCACAAAGAACATTACAGACATTTTGTGAAGAGGGAGAACACAATTTACCAGTTCAGTGTTCTCCACAATTTCTGTTCGGCAACTTCCTGGTTCTTAAGTAACTGAAGACAGAGATAATCCATTTCAGGTCTATAAAAACCTCAAGACAATGAATTGTAACTACAAGTGTCTTCAAAGCAATTAAAGATATTGCTGCTGAATGCCATTTTGACAATAAAACTAGACAGTCTTTACAAGGAAATCTTTTTTAGGCAGCAGAGTATGTTTTAATCAAATATCACACACTGAAAGCTTATGTGCTTAAGGGAAGTTTCTAAAGCAGAATGTAGAAAGTGACTTTTTTGAAACATTTACTGTTTGATACACCCCCAGTGACTATGAGTCCCCTTTTCTTAGGAAACACAACTCAAAAGAGACTGATGAAATGTGGCAGAGCAGGATCAAGGCTTTGGGACCATTAATTTAAAATACCTTTCCTTTCATCCTCCAGTGTAAATTGCTGAGCAATCATCATTTTTCTTTACCTTTTGCTTTTGGTGATATAGTTTGTGTCATGCTGGGATCAGAGTTCCCTGACATTAATTATGAACCACTGAGATCTACTTTCTTATCTCAGACCCATGAGAGCGAATTCTGTGAGGAGATGTGGGAGACACTGACTACAGGAGCTCTTCCTAAAGGATTTTATTTCAGCTAGTGCTTGAAGAAGCTGTGCTTGAAAAATTTTATTTTTCATTTTAAAAGCTATAAAGAGGTCACTGCTGCATTCAGTGATATGAATTGTTGAAGAATTTAATAACAGAATAGACATGGAAGGAAAAAATAATCTTAAAGACGCTTCCCTTATGGGAACCTAAAAGTCAAGTTCAAGACAGCGATCAATCTTCATCTACAAGCTAAAGATTTATAAATCAAACAATTTATGACAGTTAGGAGGAGTAGGCCAGCAGTCACCTAAAAACTCAGTGAAAAATGATCTTCCCACACAAACAAGGACATAGAGACACAAAATATTATAATACTTAAATATATGATGAGTATATTAAAATATAATTATTACTTATTTATAACTTTCCTTCCTACTCAGTAGACATGTTCATGTCCATGCTAAGAGAAAGACTGAAGCCTTTTCTCAGGAGTTTTGATTTATGTTCAATTGTATAATGCCTAAAATACATTTCATGAACTAGAATTTTCTGTATTCAGCGATAGACTCCTAAACAAATCTTAACAGTGGAAGTCTATTTTGTAAATGACAAGATCATTGGCGTAGTCAGAAAAGAAGAAAGTATCAAACTTTTTGTTTGCTTTTGTCCAAACAGAAAGCTGACAGCCAGTTAAATGTTTTCTCTTTCTCAATAAAGGCTTATTGTTAAAAATCAACTGTATCTTTTTTGAAAGAGATGAAAGAGTACTGCAGAGCAAAAATTATATTGTGTAGGTAATTTTCAGCTGATTATATTTTCATAAAGCTCATAACATTCAGTGCTGTAACAAAGAAATGAAAAGGGTGCCTGTATATTATGGGAATAAATGTAAAAAGTATTAGCTTTTTAAAATTACAAAGACACTATGTGGAATAAAGACATCTCTAAAATCTCTAACAATGCTCTGTATGTTTTCTGAGCTAAGCTGTCTGCAGAAGTCACCTCAGGGAGCATTGTGCCTCTTTGCCTTTCACCTCCTTATGGTGCTACATTTCTTTTTCTAAGTGTTCTGAGCTTATTAATAATCCAAAGGTGACATCACAATATGCAATGTATTAATTATTGTAGCTGTCCTACTTATCTGTTTTGAAACTGTCTCATGTCTTTTTCTTTCTTGTTAAAATTAATAAAAATAAATAAATAATTTTTAAAAAGATAAGAGAAGAAAAACAGAAAGACAAAAACAAAAATTTAGTGTTTCCTGAAAACAAAATGTAGTATTCCATCATATGCTCAATCTTACATAACTCTCTGTTAAACTGAGCAATGGATTTGATGATAAAAAATAAATACTATATCTTTTTTTTTCTACAGTTTTATTGATAAACATATAGCAATGAGACACTTTCAAATCAAATCGGAAGTACAGTTTCAACAAATAATACACTGCATATATTCTTCTTAGTGGTTAATTGCTGTACAAGATGCGGACTTGTG
>NW_004524902.1:1237350-1243477 GCF_000260255.1 Octodon degus
TATATATGATATATGAAAAGATTGATATATGATATATGAAAAGATATATGAAAAGATTCTGGCCTTTGAGTTGAGTAAGTGATATAACTCAAAAATTTCTTTATCATCAAATGATGTGTTCTTGCCATATGTATGAGCAAATGTCCATTTTTGTAAATACCTTTGGGAGTCGTAAACTTTTTGGCTACACTATTTTTATGTAGCTGGATCACTGATTTTATAAAATAAATTTTTACATGCGAAAAATAAAACATATCAAGAAAGTGCTGTCATTCTCAATTGAATTTCAAATGAAAATTCAAGATCCAAGTGGGCTCCAGTAGTTTGGCTGGGGCTTTCCATTACATTAGATTCACCTGACTTTAGAGTTACTGCTGTTGCATATATATAGTCTGCCTGCAAGAAAAGTTTTCAGTTGCTTTCCTAATTCTTCTTCAATAACCCATGAGGGTAACTATCTCTGTGTATCTATGCCCATTTGTGTGCACACATGCACAAATATTCACTACATGAATGTGGAGACCGGCTCAATAATTCACAAGTGAAAATTATCATTTTGTTTCACATATATTTCTAATCTGAGAACTTTTTAAAAATGATCCTAAGACTAAAAGTTTGGGACCTAGAGAACACAGAATAATGTATCTCAAAATCATGGCTTAGAGTTGAAATTTTAATCTATAGTGTATTAATCTGTTTTAAGTCACTGGGAAAAGACACTCGGCACACACAATTTAAAGGAGGATGTTGTGAAGGTGGCCCCACCCCCAGGATGTACAGAGCCAGGGGCAGACTGGCTGTAGTGGCGCATGCCTGCAATCCCAGCACCAGGGAGGCTGAAAACAGGAGGATCACCAGGAGTCCGAGCTGCATAGTAAGACAATGTACCAAATACACACATGAAAAAAAAAAAAAAAAAAAAAGAGAATGTCTTTCGGCTCCTGGTGCCCGAGGTTTCAGCCCATAGACAGCTGGCTCCCAGGTAGGAATCTCATGGTAGAGGAGACAGGCAGAGGACAACTTCTCATCTCATAGTGGCTGGAAGCAGTGATGACAGCAAGACAACCAGACACTAGAGAGACACCCTCCAAAGCATCCTGCAGTGATCCATGCTCCACGTGGATCTCAAATACTAACAGCACATTCAGCTCTGAGAGCTATTAATACATTGATTCACTGATGAATATAGTATCCCTGGGATCCAAACAAGTATCCTTTTAGGATCCTCCTAAAAGTCCCATCTCTGATCACAAGAGATTTAAATGGGATAATTTACATCTAAACCATAAAATGCACCACATAAAGAAACACTATCATTCAAAATGACAAATAGATCTTTATTCAAAATTCTTTCTCCCTAAAGGCCAACTAGTTTCAACAGAAATAGCAACAATATTCTAAAATTTCTCAAAGCTTTAATCAAAATTATTTTTCACAAATATCAAAATGCCTGGCAATATCTTTTTATGAAATTATTACAGACCTTGAATATTTCCCTACTTTCTTTATGTGTTTAATAACTTCCAAACGAAGGTACACCCACACACTCCATCGTTTTGTGTATGAGGTTACATGAAACTCTCTTCTGCCTAGAAGTAAGCACACTTTGATGCCAAAAGTATTGTTCTGAAAGAAAAACACAATGCTACTATTACTAATCCAAGATTTATTAAGAATTAAATTGGAGGGGCTGGAGAGATGGCTCAGTGGTCTAAAGCACCTACTTAGAACAAGCTTGGCAAGGCATCAGGGACCGCGGTCAATCCCCCAGCACCACATGCCAGCCAGCCCCGCCCCCTGGTGGGCTGAGCTGGCCACAGACACACCACACTCTCTCTCTCTCTCTCTCTCTCTCTCTCTCTCTCTCTCTCTCTCAAATAATAAATAAAAAAATTAAAAAAAATTAAAAAAAAGAATTAAATTGGAAATAAAGTGATTTTAGGATAGTTCGATGACAGAAGCTTTGTGTATGTGTCCTTATTCTGCTATAAAATTAGTGTTGTGGACAAACATTAATCTCACAAAGGAAAGAAACACAAAGGCAAAATGAGCCAGGAGCTTCTTGCTTTAGCTTGCTTTTCCTTCTAAAACAGGAATTGGTGCTGAGTCACCCCTGAGGAAAAGGGAAGTTAATGTGTTTGGAGAACAGTTACGGGGCTGTTACTTATTTCAAGTCAGATTGTATCAAAAACAGATTTTCATTAGTATGAGAGATAGACTGTCAGTGCTCTCGCTTTTTCAGACAGTGTCAACTTCTAAGGAAGAAAATACCTGGTGCTATTTAATGCACTAAGCACAAGGCATGGATGATCGCTTGCTCCCTGTAAAATTATCCCTTATGCACCAGAAAAGCAGGTGCAAACAAGGGAACAAACACAGTGTGATCAGCACTTATACAGACTTTAAAAAAGTCCAGCATGCCATGGAGTCTCACCAATCTGACTTTCAAGTGTGAAATAGTATGCATGCAGTGGTACTAATTTGATATTGACATATTCATAGTTAATCACAGAGAGATATGAAATCTGTCTATCACATCAAAACAGCACTCTATGGAGGTACAGACAATTTGCAGGCAATCTTCTGTTTGCAGGTTGATTTAGCTTAGGAAATGGAATTTTACATGGCCCAAAACTGTAAGACTTGAGTTCACTTTATTTGCAAATATAAAATCAAAATGTTTATATTATAGAAATATTGCTATAAAAATGGCTATTTGTTACCTTATTAATTACAGTTTTATAGTCCAGATACTGACAGCAAGTATAACACTGTAAGTCAGTGGATGTGAAACATGCTCAGAACATAGACTCACATCAGTTCAAGCAATGAACACTATGTAGCATGCTAGAACGTGTTCAACCTGGTCCCTGCCATTCTAAAGGGAGGACTGCATGCAGGTTGTCTATGCAGCAGTGTGTCAGAAAGGTTTCATAAGGAATACTTTGATCAAACAAAAATAAATTCTGTTGCCCTGATCCATTTTTTCTGCTTTCTCCCAAATCTCTGATAATTACTGATCTTCTTTTAAATAAGGATGTGCAATTTCCTAACATAATTTGTTGAAAGGAATATTTTTTTTCTCCAACAAATTATTATTTTCTTTTCAAACAGAGTAATATCATTGTATATGTATGAGTCTGTTTCTAAGCTGTCCCATCCTGTCCCATTGATGGACATTTTTCTTAATTCAGGTCATCTGCAAAAAAGGGCTATTATATTTCTTTCTGCACAATCTGTTTACCTGTTACCTTATTTTCTTTTTATAGTAGCTATGTCTATGAGAAATAGTAACTTGTATTTTCCTTTCCATTATTGTATTTGTTTTGTGAAGTAGGGTAAAGTGGAACTTACAACATAAGTTGGAGAGTATTAAAAGTTCTGGGATTTTTCAGAGGACGATGGAGAATTTATACATTTTTTCTTTGATGTTTGATAGAATTCACAAACAAATCACCCATACACAGTACTTTACTTTTGCTTTTATTACTTAACAAATTTCTTTAATAAATATAGGATATTTCAAATTACCTAATTCCCCTGCTGTGAGTTTTGGTAATCAAGCATTACGCAACTTTGTAACAAATTTTCAGCCGAGTTGGTCATTATAATTTTTATGCCTTATGACCTTCGGGTCAGTAAAGAAAATCCATTTGATCTCAGGTATTAGAAATGTGTGTATTTTTTCTCTTTTTTTCTTGGTTTCACCTGCTGGAGTTTATCCATTACATAAATTTGCAAAACCAATATTTGTTTTTGTTGATTTTGTCTATTGACTTTCTAATTTTTGTTTCATCGATTTCTACTCTATTTTTTTATTATTTTTCTTTCTTTACTTTAGGCTTGTACTCCTCCGACTTCTAGTTTCCTCAGGTAAAAGATTAAATTATTAACTTTAGGCTTTAATAAATTTTAATATCTATTTAAGCGTGAACACTACCCTGTACGTACTGCTCTCACTATATCTTGTACTTTCGCAGTTTGAAAAGTTGTACTGCACTTTCCACCTAGCTCAAATTATTGTTAAACATATCTGGAGACTTCTTTTTTGACTTGCCCATAATTTAAAAGTGTATTGTTCCATGTCCCCATTGGGACTTTCTGGCTATCTTCCTGCTATTGATCTTTAGTATGATTCTATTACAATCTGAGCACCCTTTGCATGATTTCTATATTTAAAATCTTCTCAGAGGTCATTTTATATCCCATCTGATCAATCCTGATGAAGGTTCTATGCAAGCTTAATAAGAATGTGTCTCCTGCAGTAATTGGATGAAGTTATTCTATAAATGTCAATTAGAGCAACTCGATGGATCTTGCTGTCCAGTCCAACTGCGTCCTTACCATGTGTACCTTCCGGATGAACTAGCTACTGATGGAGCACATCATTGCCTCTAAATAAAGAGATAGTTTGAAATTTCTTTTGATATCCCAATCAGCACTTGCCTGATCTACTTTGATTCTCTGTTCTCTGGTATATGCCTTTTAAGAACCTTTTTTTTTTTTATTTTTTTGAGAACTGACCCCTTTAACATTAGGTACTACTCTTTTTTACCCCTGATAAATTTTATTTGTCTAAAATGCCTGGTACTGCAATATATATATATGATGGATAAGGCTTTATGCATCCTTTTACTATAACATGTTTATTATCTTCTAATTAAAATGTTTTTCTTACAAATAACACATAATACTGGGTCTTATTTTTTTGTTGTTGCTGTGCTTAACCACCCTCAGTAGTTTTTCTGTTGTCCCCACTGTAGTCGAACCACTCACACTTTAATTGCCTTCATAGGGCTGCATTACTAGCTACCAGGCTGATACCATTTTGTTTTGGTTGTGCCTGTTCTGCACTCATTCACTGTGTGCGTGTGGGCATGCGTTTGTGTGTGCGTGTGTGTGTGTGTGTGTGTGTGTGTGTGTGTGTGTGTATGCAGGGTCTCACTACGCAGCTGATAGATCCTCATGTTTTCAGCCTCCCTAGCACTGGGATTGTAGGCGTGCATTATCACGCACGGACTGGGTGACTGGCTCAGTGCGCCCAAGCACAAAGCTGCAGCATTCTTTTTCAATATACCTTTTATGGTTTTAAGAAAGTATTTTCTGTAATTCCATTTTCCTACTTATTGAGAATATTAATTGTATTTATTTTTAAATTCTGTGTAGTGGTTTTCATGCAGAAGTGTATATAATGTGCATTCATGACCAATCTCAGGCCACTTGGACACTCACATATAGCGCAGGAGTCTCACATCCTACTATTCCTAATCTAATCTTCTCTCCCTGACATTACTGTTATGTGACCTACATATAACTATAATCGCCTGACTCATGGTTGTTAATATACACAAACAGCTATGTATTGCATCAGTGATAAGAAAAGCAAAATGTTTTATTTTACATTTATGTACTCCTTCGCTGAAGAACATCTATCTGCAGGTCTTCTTTTAAACTCTTTTGTAAGATACACCTGTTTCAGAAAAACTCTGTGAGTTTCTTTTTGTTCAGATTAGTTGCTTCTCCTTTGCTTGTTTTCTTCCTTTGATTTCTTTATAATTTTTTAAAAAATTCTTTGAAAGGGCCTTGCTATGTCACCTAGTTGCTCAACTGGGCTCAAACTTGTGTTAACCCTGCCCCAGCCTCCCAGAGTGCTGGAATTAAGAGCACATGTGGTTTTTTTTTCAACTTTTACAGATCTTACTGTTAATGACCTATGTTTAACATTTTACAAAGCTTCAGACTGTTACAGTTTTCAGCATTATATACAGAAATAATGGCAATAAATACACTAAAATACAAGATTTATCTGAAGAAAGAATTAAAAAGATGGAAACACTTGGCAGTGAGAGGTCAAAATGCAACGAAACTCTAGCATGTGGCATTTCGTATGGCTGCTTGTAAAGGAACATTTTAAAAGATACAGAATTTTAGGTTGAATTATATTTCCTTTTTTTTCTTTTTCGCTTCAAGTCTTAAACTATTCACTGCAGTCTTACTAGCGTGGTTTGAGAAGAATCGGATGTCATGCTTTTCCCTGCTCCCTAAGTCTGGTGTGTCCCCTTTCCTCACTTCCCTAAAGATTTTCTCTTTGATTCTGGTTCATTTCTGCTTAAGTATTTTTTTTTTT
>NW_004524902.1:1244272-1244882 GCF_000260255.1 Octodon degus
TAGGATATCATGTCCGCATCTTGTACAGCAATTAACCACTAGGAAGAGAGTATGCAATGTGTTAATTATTGAAACTGTCCTACCAATTTGATCTGCTTAAATATTACCATGGGAGTAAATAATTTTGCATTTTTTTATTCTGTGATACGTTGTCTGTGAATAAGTTTTGAAATTCTTACCCATTTTTCTTCCCAGTGTTTCTTTCCTACTTTCTCTCTCTTTTGGGGGAAATTTGGATACAGGTTATATATATATTTTTTTTTCCAACTTTGTTTTTTCTTTACTTTTATTGGTTTATGTTTGCAGGAAAGACTGATTATTCTCCTTGGAAGGAAATAGTACATGTACACAACATATTTCTACTCCTTTTTTCACCTTTCTCCCACACTTATGTTTTCCAGCATCAGAATCACTTACTTACAAGATGTTCCGCCACTGTCATATACATAGACTGAAAACCATACTAATGGGCCAAAGCACATACAAAATATGTAAGACAATTATACTAAGTCAATATGCATTTTTTAATAAATTCTCTGCTTGTCATTATAATCTCTTTCTCTCTCTCCTTCCTTCCCTCCAGTCTTCATTTTAACTACATATATTTTTT
>NW_004524902.1:1246712-1249873 GCF_000260255.1 Octodon degus
ATGTAACTCAGTTGTGTCCCACATTTTCTTATCAAGGAGATTTTCAGGACCCTTATACTTTCTTTTTCATTCTTTCTTAAATGTCCTCACCCATTGACTATCTATTCTTGTATGTTGTATAATATTCCACCACGATACTCAGTACATTGATCAGAGGTATTTAAAATCCCTGTCTGATAGTTACAAAGTCATTGTCATGTCTTATTTAGCTTCTCACATTTGCTTTATTTGAACTGTACCCACCCTTGGTTTTGGCAAGCTCTGTAATCCTCTTGAAATCCAAGCAGGTATACCTGATAATAGGTGAGGTTACTGGGGCTAGCCCTTGATTTTGCACTTTACCAACCCTGGTTGTGATCCTCTATATTAGCTAGTTCTCCAATTTTTAAAAAGGTCATTCTTCCTGTGATCTCAGTTCCTTGAGGCATAAAAGTCACATATTTTCAGCTTTGGCAAAATGTTTTCATTTCTTTGCACTTTTTTTGTGGGAATGAGTGATAGTTTCTAAGCTCTTTCTATGCCATAGCTAAAACCAGAAGTCATACCATGGGACTTCAACTAAATTAGTGTGAATTCAATTATAAACACTACAATCCACAAAACAGACATTTCTATTTAGAACTGAGTAGGGTGTAAAAGATGAAAAGGAAAACAAAATTCAAAAGTCAATCTATGAACCTTAATCATTTGCAGTAGCAGTACAGAAAAGTTATGTTTGTTAAGGTGTTGTCTATGTAGATGTAATTTTTCGTATTCCTTACATCTTTCTATGAATTTGGGAACTGCCAAATATAAGTCAGTTGAGAAGAAGACTTTAAAGCTTTCACATATATAATACATTTTATAGGAAAAAGATCAAGCTATTCTCTGTATAATAAAAGACAATTGCTATTTAATGCAGGTGTGATCATTTGGAAGTATCTGTCTTTTCAACTGAGGACTTGGCAGCATAAAGTATTAAAGAGAATATAATGTATCAGTGTAATATACAGAGCATAGTAGCAGAAAATATATTTCAAACAATTGGAATCTGTATATACTCATTTCAAAACATCAAAGATTTTTTTTCAAATATTTTTTAAAAAAATAAGCATTTAAAATTATCTCCTCACTGGGTCTTTTCTCATTCTTTTTTGCAGTTTATATTGCAATCACATAATTGTAACCTTACAGAAGAGCCTTGACAAATGATTAGAATTGTAACCTCAAATGTTCTCATTTTACAAATTTTAAACACTAAAAAATAAATCAATTGACTGTTAAGAATTTCGATTTTCTTTTGCTCATTAAATCTCATTAAAGTGAAGTACAAACATTTCATTTCATTTCACTTCAGTTTTGTTTGTTGATGAAGGGTCTCACTATGCAGCTCAGACTTGGACTTGTCATGATCCTCCTGTCTCAACCTCCCCAGACCTTTGCCTACAGGAGTGCACAACCACGTCTGGTTTTGGCGCCAGTGCAGCATGCAGCTCTGAGCGTCTAACTCTAGACCTTGCACTTTCCATGCAGGCATTTAGACTGCCTGAAGCTCAAACTTTGTCAGGAAAGGAAATAAGTTTCTTGGGAATGACAAAGCTAGAGGTATGTCACCAGGTGATACTGTGACTATGTTTTAAGACTCCCTTTATTTTTTTAACCTTCTGGAGTGCAATCCATTCGATATTTTTGAAATAAAATATAAGAAGTTTTCTTTTGTCAAGAGGTTCAACTTGCCTGGCAAGCGCAAGGGCCTGAGTTCAATCCCTGGTTCTGAAACAAACAAACAAACAAACAAACAAACAAAAGAGGTTCAAAGTGTATGCACCCATATTATAAAAATGTTCTTTTAATGTTGCAATTGTCAGGACAGGCAAGATAGCTCAGCAGACTAAGTACCTGCTTTGACAAGTGCATGGACCAGGGTTCGATTCCCAGTCCCATATGCTGCGCTGGCCCCATGCCTAGAGTGCACTGAGCTGGCAACAGGGTCCAGGAGTGGTGGTGCATACCTATAATCCCAGCACTGGGAAGGCTGAAAACAGGATGATCACCACCAGTCTGATCTGCATAGTGAGACCCTGTACCAAATATACAAATAAAAAAAATAGTTTTTAAAAAATGTTGCAATTGTCATATTAAAATTTATTTATTTATTTTTATATATTTATTTATTTTTGCAGTGCCAGGGTTTGAAGTCAGAACCCTGTGCTTGCCAGCCAAATGCTTATTTTACTGTGCTATCTCCCTGGCCTTTAAAATTTATTTTTTATGAAAATTTGCCTCCTTCTAAATAAGTTAAAAAGATTTTGTTCATTTAAACTATGAGTAAAATGAAGGGGCTAAGGATGTAGCTCAGGGCATAAGTGCCTGCCTGGAAACTGAAAGGGCCAGATTTGATCCCTGGTACCAAAAAAAACAAAACAAAAAAATAGAAAAACCAAAACTATGAGCAAAATGAATAATTTCCTTAATTGTGTGTATTTCAAGCATAGTTTTTTGCAGAATTTACATTTTTTAAGGTTACAAAAAATGAGTCACAAAAAGTGATGACTGGCAACAATTTACATCTTTATTCTGTCTGGAATGGCTACAGAGTTAGAGAAATAAGTTATTCCTTTTTGAGTTTTTTTCTGAAAAACATAAATGTTTGTTTACTTTAATAATAGAGAAATAATCACGTTGCAACTTGAAAGTTGAGCAAGAAGGTTAAAGAATTGTGAACTTTTTTATGTCATTAGTACAGGGTTTACAGGGTCTCACAACACAGATCAGACTCCTAGTGATCCTCCTGTTTTTAGCCTCCCAAGCACTGGGATTACAGGTGTACATGACCACACCCAGTCTCGACTTCTGAACTCTTCCAAAAACTATTTTTTATTCCTTGCAGTTATTCAATCATAAATCTTTTCACAGTCAGAGTTTCAACTTACTGTATGAAAATCACTTTGAAGGAGAAGACATTGTAATATTTTTTATATTTAATATAAGCATTTTAGTTTCAAAGAATGTACCCTAAGGAAAAAAACCAAGGTTGTACTCTACATATGCCTATGACAATATCCACAAATGTGGCCATCAATGTACAGAACACCTGAATGAAGATCAAATGACTGGTAGTAAAGGGCCAGTATAAAATATGCTACATTCAAGTAGCAAAGTCATAATAACGTTGGTAAAAA
>NW_004524902.1:1251068-1252513 GCF_000260255.1 Octodon degus
ACTTCTGAGGACTGAAGGCCAGGTATAATGTGGCCGTAAAGGATTGCAGTTCTTAGCAAAATTCTCCACACTGCCTATATTCAGAGATAGCACCTGCAAACTAGTTAGGAACAGCATACATGTTATTGTAACTGCCACTCCTACATTTATCCAGCGAATGAGAGAAGACGCAGGATAACAATAAGTAGGATAATAGTTATTTTTTCATAAGGTAGAGACCTGGAATTTTGCCACAGCAGTGTGCAAGCTAGGACAAACAAACATCAAAAGACAAAACTTATCTGTGGGAATTATATGTTAATTTCTCTAGTATTTTCCAAGTTTTCTGATTATGAACATTTTTATTTTAGTAATTTTCAAAAAGTCTGTTAAAAATTAAACAATGACTAGAAGCTTTTCCCATTCCTAGTCTGGGTTATTAAATAAGTGGGGTTTGAACATGTCATTATAATTAGCTATCGCAAAATACTAAAACATTGGTGGAGATTTAATAAATGACATTAGACTATCACAAATCAAATTGTTCATACAAAAACCAAGTCAATTTTGTTCTGAAACTGTATCATCTTAATACATATTTCTTATTTGCCCAAATTAGGCCCAAATATAGTTATCAATTGTAGCTATTAATAAATTGCCTTTATGTTACAGGGTCATCAATTTGAGGCTTATCAATAGTTTGTTTGTTCAACATACAACAGATCCATGAAACAAGAAAAATGTGTGCATATTAAGGGAAATAAAGAATAATTTTATCATCATAGATATGGCCCTATTCCAGTCAAATCATGCTTCTAGCAGAGCATGGCCTGCTAAGCCATCATAACATTATCAGACAATCAGTTGAGATTTAAACTCAGTAGAATCTGCCAAAACACAGCCACACTCTCCTCCCCTGCACTCAGGGGACTCCTACAAATGACATTTCAGAGCTGGAAACATCACTACTTTGTAACTAACTGAATACTCCCTTAAGCATTTGTTTTTTGAGATATGAATTTCCAGGAACGAGATACCACCCACTGCCAGCTGGGTGGCAGATAAAAATAAAAAGTAATTTACCCTTGGATAAGAAATCAAGATTTTCTGTTTATATACTACAAAGTTGAAGTTCTATCATTCATTTCCTTTAGCATTTTTGTACTTTAAGAATTGAATCAGAAATATGTTAAAGAATATAGTCTTGCCTACATTTGCATTAAGCAGTGTTGGGGAAAACACGTGAGTCCAGTGGTCACTGTGCCCAAAGGTGTGGGCCAAATAGTGACTGTGTTGATGAAATGTACGTTAAATTTCTTGAAATTTCCTCAATTCATAAAGAATTTTGGTCACAGAAAATAAGCATATCTAGAAAAGTTTTTAAAAATATTTCTGAGAGGATCAAATAAAATGCCTTATTATTATCAAGCTAGAACCAGTGACAAAATAAAACAATCATTACATTT
>NW_004524902.1:1253164-1254578 GCF_000260255.1 Octodon degus
CTTTATGTAGCAAGAATAAATGTACCACAACAAAAGCAA
Source organism: Octodon degus (assembly GCF_000260255.1). Taxonomy (NCBI): domain Eukaryota; kingdom Metazoa; phylum Chordata; class Mammalia; order Rodentia; family Octodontidae; genus Octodon; species Octodon degus. The sequence continues at coordinate 1,253,204 of NW_004524902.1, forward strand.
AGCGTATTAATCCTTCTTGAAGCTTTTAAGCCTCTAGGAATTTTTTTTTTTAATGTCCAAGAAGTACTGGTAACTCAAAAAATATAAGTATGATATGTTACTCTCTACAACATGCATATTATTAAATTTTTCTTTCATTTTGTAGCTCAGCATAGGATCTTATATTCATAATATATTTTGATAATTATAAAAAAGTAAGGATTCAAACATGCCAACAGTTTCTTTACAAGAGTAACAGAAAAATCATTTTTATGCACAAATTACAGGAGTGGTTGCTTACAGTGCTTTGAATGGACCTCTGCTTGTGTATAAAGACTTAGAAATAGAAAAGACTTTCAGGTTGAAGGAAACAAACATTGATCAGTACATGTTATAATAAGCTACAGGCTGTGCCAGGAACTGAGGGAGGCAATGGGAGTTGTGGCTGATGGACGACAAGTAGCTCGACTGTTCTACAATGTAAGAACATGTCAAATAACGAATGGTAGAACATAGAAGTATAGGGCCAGCCAAATAGCTCAGCTGATTAAAATGCCTGCAAGCAGGCACAGGGTCTGGGGGTTCAATCCCCGGGACTGCTGTGGCAGTCCTAACCCCACAGGGCAATTGAGACTGGGCGTGATAGCGTGCCTATAATCCCAGCTCTTGGGAGGCTGTAAACAATCAGATCACTATGGGTCTGAGCTGACAGTGAGACTCTGATTACCCTGCAGACCCTTCTCTGAAAAAAAAAGCAGCATATAATATTTTCACTAAATTTGTAAATGTCTCTTGCCTACTTTTTCATGGAATCAAAAGATGACTATTATCAGCAATTTTAATACAAAATAATTGATTAAGGTATTTGGCTAGAAAGTATGTCGATGCTTTTTACCTAAGAGATTCTAATTCAATAGTTCATTTTTCAAAATATCTTTCTCAAAATTATTTAATGAAAGAAATAATTTTGAGAAGGATTAATTATCCAGCATACAAATACTTCTAACACCACAGATACCATGAAAACCAGCTCACTGAATAAAGGAAAATGTCTTCAGTAATATATAGATGCAATTTGTTGTACTTCTCAAATATACATTATTAGTAATTATTTTAAAAGTTATATGTGTAGAATCATACTAATGCTTAAAATTTAGAAATCTCTAAAAATTATTATTTCCACTGTAATATTAAGCAAAATTTAAGTAATGTGCATAATGATAATTTTTCATCCCATGTGAAAATTGATATTGCCTAACATACATGAAACATAAGTCATGGGGCTGGTGAGATGGCTCAGTGGTCTAAAGCACCAATTTAGAACAAGCTCAGCAAAGCACAGGGACCGCGGTTCAATCCCCCAGCACCACATGCCAGCCAGCCCCGCCCCCTGGTG
>NW_004524902.1:1255098-1271325 GCF_000260255.1 Octodon degus
TATATATATATATTACTCAGCCATTGAAAGGATGAGCTTGAGACTTTTACAGGTAAGTGGATGCAACTCAAGACATACTCGCAAATAAAATAAATCAGACTCGTGTGTAAACATCATATTGCCAGCTAGGAACGTAGCTCAGTGGCACAGACATGCCCAGAAAGTGCAAGGTCCTGAGTTGGATTTCAGGAACCAACAACAACAACAAAAACATCATGTTATATTCCTGGTGTGAGAAACTGAAGGAGCAAGTTAGGTCCAAAGTGTAAAATAGATATTATTAAATGAGAAGAAATTATTCAAAAGGAAAGAGTAAATATGGAGGGAGAAAGGGGAAAAGAGGGAAGGTAAAAGAAAAAAAACACACACACACACAAGATAATTGTACAACTAGTTTCTATTAGTTTGAAAAAAATGGGCTAATAATTGTTTGGAGAATGTTTTTATGTCTATATCTTGTACTCTGAGTAACTACTTTGAAGATAACAATATGCAATACATTAAGTATTGTTGTTCCTTTATTATTTTGTTTTGAAATTTTGTTTTTTCCATAAAATGAAAAAATGCAATAATTTATATGTCTACATATTAGAAATAATAAGAGGGTAAATCTTTAAACATTAGTTACAACAATACAAATTATAAGGTATTTATGGATAAATTTGCCTAAAATTAACTGTTCAGGAAGAATTAAAGGTCTAGATAAATGAACACTATATCATGCTTTTCCCTAAAAATTAACCTAAAGACACTGAGAACATAAAATAAAAATCCTATCAGACATTTTCAAAAAATTCATAAGATGATTTTAAAGCCTATTTACTTTTAGTATCTTTGCATTTAAATAAAATTTATCTGTTGGGCTGGGGGATGGCTCAGTGGAATAAGTACTTCCCTGGCAAGAGCAAGGGTCTGAGTTCAATCTCCAGTTCCATTAAAAAAAAAAAAAAAAAAAAAAAAAGATCTGTAACTGTTATATAAGAACGTAAAGATAGGTTGGTGGCATATTTCTATAATCCAACACCTGGAAGGCTGAAGCAGGAGGATTGCCACAATTCCAGGCCATGCTGGGCTACCTAAAGAGCTCAAGACCATGCTGAACTGTGTAGTCAGACACTGTCTTAGAAAAACAAAAATTTTAGAACTAAGTAGAAATATAACAATTTCAATACATTTCATAATGTTTAAATCGGACTGAATATATCCACAGATACATATCATTTCTTTATGGCAAAATTTTTCAAAATCTTTTCTTTTAGCATTTTACCATCTAAGGGTACATTAGTGTCATCCATTATTCCCCTATTGTGTAATGTGCAAGAACACAGCAGAGTTTTGGCCAACAGAGAGTTGGTACCCATTGCCCAACCCCTTCCCTGCCTCTCCCCAGCCCTTCAGTAGACAAAATTGTACTTGCAGCTTCTGTGAGATCAACATTTTTACATTCCATATAGTAAAGAGATCATCAGAACTTCTTGCTCTGTTCCTGGCTTATTTCAGTAAAGATAATACTTAGTTCCAGCCATGTTGTTATTCTAATTAGGGCTTAATAGTCTTCATTGCATATGGAACACATTCTCTTAATCAGTTCATCAGCTGGTGAACATTTCAGTTGTTCCCATCCCTGAGCATAGCCTTACAGTGAACAGGGAAGTATAGATCCCTCTTACGCAACTGATTTCATTTCTTTTGGTTAGATGCTAAAGTATGATTATTAAGTCATACGATAGTTAGGTTTTAAGATTTTGAGGAACTATCCTGTTGTTTTACATACATGCTACATTAGCAAATGATCAGGCCAGTGGCTCTAAAATAAAAGATGAATTTGTGCCCAGGGAACATGAAATGCTGCCTGTGACATTTTTTGTGATCACAAATGGAGGAGATTCTTTGGGCAGCTAGTGTATAAGAGCCAGAAATCTTGCCTAAAACTCTTGCAATGCTCAGGACAGCCCAACAAAGCAAAGAATTATCGTGTCATAAATGTCAATACTTGCACAGTTGAGAGAACCTAGATTAGAGCAGCCAAAATAATAATGAAACAGTACAACAATACTGCAAAACCTGTATCACCTGATATTTGATACTGCTATAAAATAGGTTATGCATCAATATATTAAACTAGAAAACCGAAAATTGAACCCAATATATACTAATAATCTAAAACAAAATAATTATAATATGTTAAGGCCTTTTGATAACATTTTACATTAGAAAAAAATCCATTGGCTGGAGAGGTAGCATTGCAGTCTAAGCGCCTACCTAGAAAGCACAAGGACTCACGTTCAGTCCCTGGTACCATATGCCATACTGGCCTTGGAATCCCAGGCAGGCATGCTGGTCTCAAAACCAGGTATGGTGGTGCACTCCTGTGATCCCAGCTCTGGGGAGGCTGAGACAAGAGGATCACTACAAGTTTAAATTCATAGTGAGACCCTGTATCTAATAAATAAAACTATGAAACTATTAATCCAAATTGTACATAGATCAAAATGTAATGTTTAAAGCTTAAAAATGTGGAGAAAAGAGATCAGAAGAAAATACCTGATCTTGGGGTAGGACAATTTTTTTTCAAGTAGGAACCAAATATCATAAACCTATGGAAACATTGTTAAAAAAAAACTTCATCATTTTTTTTCAACAATACGTAAAATTCCTCTGTTGTTTGTAAGAAAAGTTACACAGACAAAATATGTATAAATACATATGATGAAGACATGTATCCAAAAGATTATATACATTAATCTTGTGACTCAATAAAATGCAGGAAAAATAGTCAAAATATTGGAACACGTCAAAACCCATGGTACAAATGCCAAATAAACATAATAAAGATTTTCACGTAAGTACAGATTTCAGAAATGCACATAAAAATTACAATGGGAGGTCAGGGAGATAGCTCAGCTGCCTAAGTGCCTGCCTGGTAAGCACAAGATCCTGAGTTCAATCCCTGGTACTGAAAAAAAAAATAATAATAAAGCGGGGGGAGGTGACAAGATAGCTTAGAGGTCTAAAGTGCATGCTTAGGCAAGCTTAGGCAAGTTCAGAGGACCATGGTTCGATCCCTGGCACCACGTGCTGCTCCAACCCCACCCTCAGGGCGAGCTGAGTTGGCAAGAAAAAAACATTGCAATCTGATTATCTAGGGCATTTACGAGAATAACCAAAACTATTACTTTTTAAAATAATGATTCGATTGTCTTAAGAAAGATGTGGAAAACCTAAACTCTCATATGCTGTTAGTGAGTGTGCAAAGTTATACAGTCACTATAGAAAATACTTGGGGATATTTCCAGTGAAGTTAGATATTCACTCACAAAAATTCATACATATCTCTCCTAGATTCTTACTCATATGAAAGTAACATATATTTCCACACAAATTTATTTCTATATGTTTTGAGCAAATTTACCCAAATAACTTGATATTGGAAAAACCTAAATATCCATTAAATGATGAATCAATAAATTTTCATGCATCCTCACATCATCACACTATATTGTTGTAAAAAGCAATGAGCTCCTAATACATACAATGACATGGAATAATGAGAAAAGGATCATAGGATTGAAAGCTACACAGACGGCATATATCCCTGTGCTTCTTTTTATGAAATCATATTGAAGAATTTTAAATTTTAGAGCCACTAATCAATTCTGTGTTTTCCATTTATGAATATCAGTGAGCCAAACTTTTAGGTTTACCTGAGTGGGTCACAGAGGCATAGCCCTAGGGTTTATGTCAGTTCATCACCTGTCACCAGTTTCTCTGGCACTGTTCCCCTGCTCTGCTTTCCTGCCCCTATGGACAAAGCAGTTGAACTCTGCCATATTTTCCACCAAGACATTCCTAATTTGAAGCCCTCAGACCATGGACTGACCCTAGAACCATGAGCTACATTAAATCTTTCTTGATTTATGTTGTGGGTCTTGGGTTTGTCTCAACAATGGCAAAACTGAAGTTGGATTGTGCAGAAGTGGGTATGTTTCTGTGATTGTACTTGAACATGTTGTTTAGAAGCTTTTGAAACTGCTCTGCAGGAGGACTTTGAAATGGCCTGGAGGTGTAAGTAAGAGAGACATCTCAGAATGGTCTACATAAGCAGAGTCTCCTGGGGATGCTAGTCAGAACTAAGACCACAATGCTGATAAGAATGTGGGCATAAAGGCTGGCTATAGAGGTATCAGTAGAGAAAAAAAGGCTGCACTTGACACTAGTACTGGCAGGCATATGTGTTAGGCAGAAAAAAAAAAATGTACACTATGTCCAGTTCCTGGGATTTAGCAGCCAAATAAGATTAAGAACAATGAATAAATTCATCTGAGAGAAGAAATTCAGAAGTCTGTGGTACTCTTGGCTCTGTTAGCCAGATTTTTAGTGATAACTGGGATCAAAAAGATGGCCAGGAAAGTATGAAAAACATAAATTTTGAACTAGAAGGAACTCTGTGTAGAAATGCAGCCAGAGGAAGTATGATTGTTGAAGAGTTTAGCACCATTCCAAAGAAACCAAACACTTCGCATCAGTAAAAAATGTGTACTGGTTTGTCTCAGCTACTCTTCTCTCATTGCTGGGACAAATGCCCAACACCAAAAATGAAGTAAGAAAAGGTTTATTTAGCTTACAGTTACTGGAGGTTTCAGTCCATACTCAGCTGGCTCCAAGGCAGAGAAGTACAAGCCAGAGAGCAACCTTTCATTGTGGTGGCAAAAAGAGCAGAAAGCAAAGGGAGTGACAGCAGCAGCAATGGCAACAGAGGAAATCTCTCTCCCTTAAATTTTATTCAGGCTCTATGCTCCAGGCTGGGAGTAGTACTCACACCCATAATCCCCGAAGTACTCAGACCTATAATCCCCACCTTGATCAAGAATTAATCTCATACTCTAAAAGCCCCAGCCCCATGACTGCATGAGGCTTCGGGGGGACAACTAGACACAAATCATAACATGGTAGATTCATTGTGTCAACTTGAGAAGTTTAAAAGTTTAATTGAGTGACTCAGCAGGGATCCAGGTTTCTTCTTCTGAAAACATCCTCACCCTGTACAAGAGGAGGGCATGTACAATGCATGAGCTCTACACCCCTAACCCAGGGTAGCCTGCTTATAATGTAAAGTGGTGAGGGAGGGAGCTACTGCTGCTTCTTCTTTGTTATTTGCTGTTTTCTGCTGTCATGAACTGCTGCCCTCTGCATCATAGACAAATATGGATTGAAACCTCAACAAAATGTGAGCTAAATGAACCTTTTCTTCCTTAATTCTTGGTGTTGGGTGTTTGTCCTAGCAATGAATGAAAAGTAACTGAGACATAATTTGGTACCAAAGAAGTGGGGTCATTACTATGACTATAGACCTGACCATGTGGATTGCAAGACTTTGGGACTGACTTATGGGAAGAGATAGGAAATGTTCAGAGATGTTCGCCTATAAGAGAAAAGCTGTCATGCCTTTAGCTATTCTTTATGGGAGATTCTGTTCAGAGCTCAAAAGACCAGAAAGCTTGCCTATAAAGATTAGGCTGGGGAGGTTTTTGTTGGGAAGAAGGACTCCATTGGTTGTTAGACTCTAGATGATGTGTATTATGGTTTGGAAGAAAAATTGTCTTCATTTTGATCATGTCCAGAGACTTTGACTGAGACTGAGATTTAGCAGGACAAACTGAATAATCTGGCAAAGAAATTTCAAGGAAGTCGAATACTGAGGTAGTGGCATGGCTATTTAGTGGGCTTTTAGTCAGATTTATGCTGAAAATCAATGGCAAAGAGCCCAGTAGGATGATTTGAAATGTTGTGAGTGTGGCCAGAAAAGAAGCACCAGGAAGGCTATGGACCGCAAACATAGAGCTGAGATCTCCATTGCTCAGGAAGAACAGAATAGAAAGATGTCCTGAGGAGGCAGGTCCTTGCCATTTGCAGCCTCAGAAAATCAAGGGTGGCAGACTCTGTTTTGAGGAAACAGCTGCATAGTGCCATGTTCCAGTATGGAAGCAGCAGCCAAACCAGGTTCCAGAATGTTAGCAGCATAGAGAATATGTTTCTTGGAATCAGGATCAGAGTGCTCAGTGATCTAGGCACTCCACCCCTACAGCCCAGAGAGAAGAAAACCTAGCTAGTGTTCCAGGTGTCAGCAGACCTTGTCATCACCCATATGGCATTAATTTTAGGTGCATGCACAATGCTAGATTTCAGAAGGCTTGGTAGGGCAGCATGCAAAGTTGTGAGTGAGAAGCTTATTCATTAGAAACCCCAGAAGTTTGGGAATGCCAGGAATGTGGATTGTCTGCAGAACGCTGCAAGGAAGGAAACAAACAAGCCCTAGGGAAAAGTCATGGGAGTTACAACAAGTAGAAGTGACAGAGGTGGAGCCACGTGGAGCTCACAATTTGTCACAGAATGCCTAAGATGTTGAATGTGGAACTACAAGACCTAATGCTTTCTCTGTGGGATTTAGGACTTGCTTTGGTCCCAATGCTTTGTATCCTACTGTTTGTACTCTGAAATGGTAAATGTTTGTACTGTGAAATGGTAAAATTTTTTGGCCATTAAATGTTGGAAGTGTTTAACTCGGGACTTGGACTTTTTGGCAATGCTGAAACTGTTAAGACTTTGTCAACTTTTGCAGATAGACTAAATGCCATTTGCATAAAGGGATGTGCGTGAGTCTTTGGGGGGACCAGGAACAAAATGTTATGGTTCAAGCCTAATACAATGTTTATTGACTTAATACAGGTTCTTAAGGATTGTTCCTTTCCTTGGGACCCACCAACATGGGCCATATTTGTGCCAAGACAGGGAAGAAGGCAGCCCATGTCATCATTGAGAAGTGCTATACGTGCCTGGGAAACAACTTCCACACCAACAAGCACATGTGTGAGAAAATCACCATCATTCCCAGCAAGAAGCTCCACAACAAGATAGCAGGCTGTCACTCACCTGATGAAGTGGATTCAGAGGAGCCCTGTGCAGAATATCTCCATCAAGTGGTAGGAGGAAGAGAGCAAAAGGAGAGATAATTGCATCCCTGAGGTCTCATCCTTGGATCAGGAAATCACTGAAGTAGATCCTGACACTAAGGAAATGCTGAAGCTTTTGAACCTTGGCAGCCTCTCCAACCTGCAGGTCACACAGCCTACCATCAGGATGAATTTCAAAACACCACGTGGAGCTGTTTGAATCTTTTGGCTATGCTGTAATGTCAATAAATTTGGGACAATGAAAAAAAGCATTGTTAAAGCTATGCTATAATGTCCAAGTTGTGAAATGTTAAGAATAAGCATGTCTTTGTATTTGTAAACTGGTTTATAGAAGTGAGTGTGTGTGGTTGTCAAGTTGACAAGGGGTGGATTGTACTGGTCGATATATTGTTTCAGCTTGAGAAGTTTAGAAATTTAATTAAGTGATTCAGCAGGGAGCCAAGGTTCTTATTTTGTAAACATCCTCATCCTGTGCAAGAGGAGAGCATGGGCATTGTGTCAGTTCCATCCCCCAATCCTAGAGTAATCTACTCATAATGTAAGGAGGGGAGAGAGGCTTGCGCGAAGCTACCGCTGCTGCTCCTTCTTTTGCTCTTTGCTGTTTTCAGCAATCATGAAGTGCTGCCCTCTGCCTTAGAGCCAGCTGAGTATAGACTGAAGCCTCCACAAACTATAAACCAAAAAATCTTTCTTTCCTTAATTATGGATATTTGGTATTTTGTCCCAGCAAGGATGAAAGGTAAATGAGACAAGATTCTTTGGGGTCATCTCAGAAATCAGTGAGACCCACCCATAGTAGGCTCAGGGTTCCAAAATATAAACCTTCCATTTGAGAACATACTCCTTAGGCCACTGCTGAAGAAAAGCTGCCTATAAAATGGGTCTCTGAAATTCTTTGATTCCTCTCAGCCGTCCAGACTTTGAGAGGCCATTGGAGCCACAGTCCAGTAGAGAATGGTGACTGTCACTGCAGACAGCAAAGGCTGGCATCACCTGTGTGGTGCAAGATTTACCAGTGTGTATAGAACAAGAGCTGTGGTGTCAAGGAGACTTCTATGCAGAGTTCAAAGGGAGGTTGAGGAGCCCAGGAAAAAGCCCCCTAATAGACCATGTGTGAATCTGTGAGGATGAAGCTGAGATCTCAGTGGAGACCTTAAGACATCCAAGATGTGGAGATGTGGAAAGTCTATTGAGGTAAGTTGCATATCAGAAATGGGACCACCTCAGGGAGTACCATATGAACTACAACCAGCAAAGCCACAACCCTGGGGGCCACCTGAACTCTTTGAAACTCATTCCTCACTACCTGGTGCCCTGGTTGATAGACAAGGAGTTATAGGACTTGACATTTGCCTTACTGGGTTCGGGACTTTAGTCTGATTCTTATTTTTCTATTTCTCCCTTTGGGAATGAGAATGTTTACCTTGTGTTCTTGTACTTAATGAATGTAAAACTTGGCTTTTTTAGTTTAGCTTTTGTTTTTATAGATGTTCACAGCTAAACATTTGCCTTCAGTTTCAGGAGAAATAAGGTTTAGATGTTTGAAAAATGCTGGAACTTTTAAGAACTTGATAAAGTGATTATTATTTTTAATGCCTGTAGTATGCATGATAGTTTATGTTAGCCTAAATTATGAACTTTCAATTGTCTTTGTTTGGAGATTTAACTATGGTTACAGTATCAACTTTACAAAGCTCTGAATTTTTCAGTTGGGGAGACATTATTAAGGATCATCCTGGGGATTGCACGCTTCTGGGTATGACTGGGTGGGTTATAGAGCTGTAACTATGGGGAATCCAAGTTTGGATCTGCACCCCTTTTTTTGACACTGTTTACCTGCTCTGCTTCACAGCCACCATGTATTAAGGAATTTCCTGTGCCATTCTCTTCCAATATTATACTCCTGCCTTGGAGGCTACCGAGCTTGTACTGAGGACTTGAAACCATGAACTACGTTAAAGCATTAAATTCTGGGTGTTGGATATGAACTCCAGTGTGAGAAAATGGATGAATACAAGGCTATCCTACATCTAGAATGTGATGGTGGTTATACACTTTATATTTCTTAAAATTTACTAAAATGTACTCCAATGATGCTAACTCAATAAATCACACTAAACAAGAAAACAAGGGCTAAATTTTGTTTCTTTTTTTCTTTTTGCAGAACTGGGGATTAAACTCAGGCCCTTCCACTTGCCAGGCAAACGCTTATTCTATGAGCTATCATCTCAGCCCCTATAAGCTTTGTTTCTTCTATAAAAAAGAACAATGGAAACAATCTCAATGCCCACAACTGAGGAATAAATAAAAACAAAGTGGTATTTTTACACAATAGAATATCATTAAATATGAAAAAGATAAACTTGAGGCTTTTATAAGCAAATGGATGCAACTAGAGACCACACTCATAAGAGTAATAAATCAGACCTGCATGTGTAACCATCTTGTTGTCTCCCTTGTGTAAGAACATGAAAGAGTAAATAAAATCAGAAAGGTACCATAGATACTGTGTAAAGGAAAGAAACTGTTCAAAGGCAAGGAGCACTGGGGATGAGGGAAAAGAGAAGAGAAATAAGGAAGGGTAAAGAAATATATAAGCATATACACAGGAGAGTATGGTTTATTTATTCATTTATTTATTTATTTTTACTCACGAACTCAAGCTTGCCAGGCAGGTATTGTGCCATTGAGCTAAATCCCTAGTTTGGATTATTTTTTTTTTTTAATTTTTTTTTTTTTAATTTATGTGTGTGTGTGTGTGTGTGTGTGGCCAGTTCAGCCCACCAGGGGGCGGGCTGGCTGGCATGTGGTGCTGGGGGATTGAACCGTGGTCCCTGGGTTTTGCTAAGCTTGTTCTAAGTAGGTGCTTTAGACCACTGAGCCATCTCACCAGCCCCCCTAGTTTGGATTATTGCATTGGTCATTTCTATTGGTTTATTGAAAGGAGCAGTTAATGTTGAAATTTTCTTTTCTTTTTTTTTTTTTCTTGCTCTTTCTTTTTCAGTTTCTCTTTTTTTCTTTTTCATTTCTTTTTTTTTCTTTTTTCTTTTTTTTTGAAAGACAGGGTCTCAGCTAGAGTTCAGCTTGCGCTTGAGCTCACTTTGTAGCCCAGGCTGGTCTTCAACTTGCAACTATCCTCCTACCTCAGTCTCCCCCCAAGTGCTGGGATTATAGGCATGTGCCATCACACCTACCATTTTATAAGTTTTTGACCAGTTTTGCATGCTGACATCTGGTAATCTGAATAACCAATTTGAAAACAACAATATACAATATAACAATCATTGTTGAAGTCCTATCATTTTGATGAGTGAAATTCTGTTTCATTTCTATTTTTTAAAACTATTTTTAAATTGTATTTAAAAAATAATAAAAAGGACCAGGGATTTAGTTCAATGGGATACCATTTGCCTGGCAAGGGGGAGGTCATAAGTTCAAATTCTGGTACCAAAAACATAAAATAAATAAACATATATTAAAAAGGAGAGGTTTATATTTTGTTTTTGGTGCCAAGGACCAAACCCAGGGTTTCCAGCTTGCTAGTCAAGCATTCTACCACTGAGCCAAATCCCCAGCCCCCCAAATTAAAAAGATATAAAAATCAATGCACAGAAAATTACATCTTAGTAGTATTCAGAAAAAGTTCAGTTTGCTTTGACTTGAGACTTCATATTGTTGGGAATTACATACAGAATTATTTTAATATTTGAAAGAACTTGATAAAAGTGTAGTACAAAATGTGCAGTATCCATAGAGAAGATATAGTGTATTGCTTAAACTATATTTCACATTCTGTAAAAACACACAAAAAAGTATATGGTCAAAAATACTGAAAAATTTAGGCTTAATTAATATAAAAGAAGTGTTTCTTCTGAATTCTAATAGAACATTTTTGTATCTTTAAAATGGTCTTTCATAACTTCAAAAAAGACTGATATTATTATGGTGATTAATTTAAATACCCTTCATGGCTCTCTTTTGTAATGCTAAGATCTTTTAAGTTTTCTATTTAAGAAATGTATTCAAAGTTACATTCTGGCTTATAACTAAAGAATTATCAGGGGTATAAATTCTTAATAGAAAAGACATATTGATAGTGGCAGCTGCATCAAATTCTATGTTTTTCTGTCCTTTTTATACAATAAGACACAATAAACACTGACTAATTTGTGTATGAATAAAAGTTTCTTCAATATGGAAGCAAACCCATCAGTAAAAGAAAGCAGTACTGATAGATCTTGGAGCATAAAATACCCTGTTCTTGTGATTTTTCTAAAAACATGTTTGCTGCTATATACTGAGGCCATACATTTCCAGAGCCCGCTGTCTGACTTAGAAAACATAAAAAGGAACCCCTTTGGCTCAGTACCATGAAACATGCTGTCTGGAGAAAATGCCCTTGCTCCTTCTTGCTCCAGCCCTTGTGCTCATGCCCACAGTGCTGCAGTTTCTACACCACTGCCCTGTTAGGCCAGGAAGGGCTGGTAACCAATAACGAGCTCCAATAGAAATCACTAATGTTAATATTCTGCTCAAGATTAAACAGGATATATATGTATGGAATACCTTGAGTCTTCCATGTAGTATTAGGAAGAGAATCAGAACACACAGGCTAACTTGTTCTAGGCTTCACTACCTCTCCAATAGAAAATGCTACCTCAAAGGTACAGTGAAAACTGAGGTGAGGCCAGGACTACACCCATCATTTCAAACACTTGAATGCAAACATAACCAAGTGCATAGAGGGCTACAGAGGTCCAGGATGAGAGCAATAAAAGTAATATTTATTTCAACATGAAATTTCAGTACACTTTCATTGATGTGAACAATTTACCGAGAAATCAAAACTTACAGAAGCTGTTAATTTCTGTATTAATACTATTTTAAGTGTTTCCACTGTATTGCACAGTGGGTTTGATGGCATGCATAGGCAGAAAACTAAACATATGTTAACTGCTTTCCAACCATATGTCCAACTCTGAAATTTGCACTCATCAAAATTCAATACTGTTAATATTTTGCTTAAGAGTAAATAGAATATATATATGTATATATATACATATATATATATATATATATGAATTCCCCTTATATAGCCATTTCTAAATCATCTCCACTTTTTTTCCCCCCACATTTCCTAAAATGTGGCCGTTATTCTGATTTCTGGTTTTACTATGCAAAAATGGTTTGTAAATCATTTACATATGCAAACACATAAATACATGCACATGTAAATCTTCTTTGGAGGGATTTAAATGTACAGAGAAACACTGTATACCACAACATATTTTGAAAATGCCTTTTCATTTACATCTTTAAAACTGTTGTATGTAAATGCCTCCGGATCTTTTTAACCTCTCTCCAACATTTAACCATAGGAAAATCCCAGCATGTTGTTATTAATTGCCCATTTGCTGTAAAAAGTTGATAACAGAAAATAAAACCTGAGAAAAAGTTGAAGGAAATGGTAAAACACAAAATCAAAGAGTACAAATAAATGACAGATGTAAATTGCAAGCTGTTGTTGAAAAAAAATAGAAGACAGTTTGGAAGCAATAATTTTAAGCAAGCAATTCGGAAGGACTCTAACACAGGACCACAGAAAGTCTGGGATGTGGAACAAGAAAATATAACATGGAACAGCAGATAATTATGGACAGAGAAATATTTACTGGAGTTCCTACAGGTTCTCTATCAATTCCTTAATTTTCTGGATGACATGATTTTCATTAAAAGGAAGAGTTTCTCCTACCTAAACACATCTTAAGACCCCAGATGCTCTAGCTTCTTAAATAGAGAGAGAGCCCAAAAGGCAGAATAAGGAACAGACCTAGAACCCACAAGCTGCCAACACCAAGACTTTATGGCACAAGCATGAACAAAGAAAGCCCTCTGAATCAATGCTTCCTTTCCAAAGACCAAAAGGAGGTCACTACTGAGCCAGAATAATGAGTCTGCTTCAATCAATGCTAGAGAAAAGACAGTGTTACCCAAAGTCACAAGTGAAGGTCAGTGAGGATCCCTAGACATCTGTTCCCTGCCCCTGTAGATGTGACAGGCCCTCTGTGGATACACTGTTGAAAACAGCCAGGCAGGAAGCTTAAATGTTCCCTCCAACCCACGGCCTTCATCTCCATATTATCAGTGGAGGACACCAGAACTTCCACCTTGCCAAATCGGTGGGAGGAGCCCAGTCCTCCAGGTCCTGCACAGTGGAACCTGGGGGTGATACTGTCGGGAGAAGACACGCTTCCTTGCCTTGGAAAGAGGGTCTGTTGCAACCTCAGCAGAGGTCGAAGGACAGAAATGGTGATGCGGTGCTCCTGTGGCCCCTTGTGTAGCTTAGTACTTGCTTCATGTAGATGCCTCACCTTGAGTTCACTGTTTGAGATGAAGGATGCCTTTAACTACAAGTTGGTTGGACTCTTCAGAAAGTCCAACCTTGCTGCCTGTGCCAGAGATCTACCAGAGCATTGCACACTGGCATATTATGTATCTTTCTTTTTAATTTTTCTGTTCGCATGTGGATCCTGAGGAATCATTTTTATCAAGGTCTATGTTGAAAAAATATAATTTTGCTCTTGCTGTTCTTATGAAATTCCCAGGGTTTCAGTGTATTTGTGGCAAGAATCTGCCCTTATCTGCGTCTGCCTAGTCTGCTACTTTATAGGAATTCTTCTAATCTCTCAAATATATCTTTACATTTAATATGTCTGTGCGTTTACATCATTGTCTCTGTCTAATCCTGTAATATTGGTTATCACAGTGCCACTTAAACGTAATGGATGTAGCTTTAAATCAACTTATTTCTGTGTTTCTTCAAGCTGGTTACTTTCCAAGAACCCTTTAGCAATAATATTCAAGATCCACAGGCACATGTGAATAGACTGGTGAAATCAAGTAAAGGAGAGAAACAAGAAAGGGAATGAAAAACGGATGAGATGCAAAGAAGAATGTGAAGGCAGCAACAGGGAAGAGAGAGAGAGAGAGAGAGAGAGAGAGAGAGAGAGAGAGAGAGAGACAGAGACAGAGACAGAGACAGAGAGAAGAGGAGATGAGAGGGAAAGTAATGAAGGGAAAGGAAGAGAAAAAAAGGGGGGAGAGAGAGAAAGAAGGAAAGAAAAGAAGAAAGGAATGAATAAACAAAACCTTAGTTTTGTGATCATTAGCATAAAAGGATGATTCATTTGAAAATGTTATAAAAATATGTACTCCTCCTGGAGAAAATGGAGTGTTACTGACCTTTGGCAAACTTGATTTTCCCCTTGACAGGATTCTCCAATACTATCCTACAATACGGCAGCTTGCCACACTGAATACTTAAATTTAAGCTATTTTCTAACCAGAAGATACAGGAAAATCTCTAATCTCTGCATTAAGCAAAAATTTGTTAGGAAAGGAGAAAGGAACCCTAGCTTGTAGAGATGGACTTTCACAAAGAGAAAGCGGAGCCAACAGATCTTATTAAGTGACCCATCTTGCAATAATCTTAGCAAGGGGTGGGGGAGATGGCTCAGTAGATTAAGTGCTTCCCTTGCAAGCACAAGGGCCTGAGTTCAATCCCCGGTTCCACCAAAAAAAATAAATAAATAAAATAAAATAAAAAAATAATATTCTTAGCTCATTTCTTTTCTTGCCATCACGTTCTGCAATGTTACTCACTCATAATCAATTCAGTGTAGAAGCATTCAGGCTTAATCGTGAGTTAAAACCTTCATTTCCTCATAAAATCTCTGTCATGCAAAGTCAATAGAAATGAATTTGGGCGCTTTTCTTTCACTAAATCTGATGTCACAAGGACTCCAGCAGAGAACCTATGAGGGTAGATGGAGAGGACATGCTCCCTGTCCTACACTTTTACTTTTAAGAGAATTAATTCTTTTAGATAAAAATTTAACAGTTTAATTTGTTTCTTAACAACTTTTCAGTGATGAAGCACGGTAGGAGTTTTGATGTTTTAAAACGAACCATTTTTGGGGAGGAGCACTATACTGGGAATCGAATTTGTGACCTCATGCTTGACAGGCAGGCAGAGGGGCTGACCTAGATCTAATCACATTTTTATTCACCCATTAATTTGTTAGACAAATATTTTTGGAACACTTACTAGAGCCAGGCTAAGTGATATCCAAGGAATACAATGAAGAGCAAAATGAGACTAGACTCCTGGATAGATGGAGAACATAATTGGATGTACAAGATAATCGCATAATAACATATATAAAATTATAATTCTAAGAAAAGCTATTAAGACCTTTACATTAGATCGTTCTGAGGATAACTGTTCTTTATTGATTTTCAGTCTTTCTTTCCATGAGCAAAATTGAGTCACATTGGCAATGTGTTTAGACCCAGCAAATGTATTCTTGTGAGGCAATCTGGGTTTCCTCAGCATTCCACCCAAGTCACTATCATCTACATAATATAACAGAAAATTCAGGTTTTAATTAAACTTCTGACTATAGTGGATTCAAGAAAGAGGCTTGGAAATCCTATCTTTACAGACAAATGTAGAAATCTTCTGTATTGAAACACTAGGCTTCTTTCACATGTAATACTTGTCCGAATTACGCATCTATTTACTTGGGTTTCATTTTATGGTCTTTATTCTTAAATTCAAATCTTTAAGACTATTATTATAAATAGTTTTAAGCCTTATGATGAAGAAACACTCTTCTCAGCCCAGTTTATACTGGGTATGAACCCCAATGGGAGCATTTGTACAGCTGACCCAGAGAGGGGACATATGCACCTTAAATTCCTTAGAGCCAGTGACATAGCAGATACATACTGAAACTACTGAGTTATAAATATTATGGTTCAATTCCTAAAGTACTGACAAAAAGAGAGGGCCCATGCAGATGGCTAGGGCAGGCTGGACTGTATCATCTACTAGTGATAGGAAAGGCATTTTCACATGGTAGGGAAAAAAGTCATTCTTTTTTTATATTAATTTTATTGAGAAAGAAATAGCATTAAGACAGTTTAAAAACAGGTTAGTAGGATAATTACAATAATTAATACATTGGATATTGTTATCTTTGTAGCAATTATTCATAGTATAAGATGCAGATATATCTTGTCTAAGGGCTATTAGTACAAATCTTTCCTGTCATTGAACTAAGAAAAAGTAGCTGTATATCTATCCTAATTATTTTGTACATACAGATATAATTGTATTATTTGTCTTGTTATTTCTCACATGTAAAGTAGAGAAAAATTCTGGTGGTGATAAAAAAATGTTCCATAATCCTTA
>NW_004524902.1:1271445-1272897 GCF_000260255.1 Octodon degus
AGGTGAGCTTTCTAGGCCTCTCTCTTTCAGGCTCATTTCTCCATCAAGTGCCATGTAAATGGTATCTTAATTTACCTCCATGCACATTCAATAATTCTGTTCAGTACTGATGAGATTTCAATATAAGTGATCAAAATAATTCAAGAGACATGACCCAAAGCACTTTGTAAATATAGTCTCAAACTTTTTTTGAAACAAAAGCTTTTTTAATACTCATATACCTAACTAGAAAATAAAGCTGATTTTTAAAAGAATATATTGTAAAACCTTGCTAGTAATCATAATTCATTCCAGAAGTATGACTGTAATCCATAGCTCTTGTACGTCAAAGCGAATTTTCCTATGAGAAATAATGAGAACTCAGATGATTCACAACTCAAAAATATTCATATAAAATGATTGTCATACCATAACATAATACAACATATTAAAGAAAATACAAGATATAAAGAAAAATGAAAAACTTAACCTGCTTTCATCATGGAGAAACCTCCACTGCTGCTGTGGGGAAGACAAGAGCAAGGAGGGCTATCATATAGGATGGTTTTAACTAACACTGTCAGAATCACCGCTATTCACTGTCTCAGTGGAATCCTATTCTTTTCATACAACTTTAATAAGGAGACGATCCAATGACATTTTTCCTTCTCTTTGAGGAGTTCATGGCCATGTGATATTGCATTGTCATTAAACAGATTCATGGCTCACACTGCTACTGCCTTTGCCTAGAGGTACTTTCTACAAAATTTTGCAGCTTCCCCATATTTTACACATCTCCCTAATCTCATTGTAAGTGAAGGGTTTCTCCACCTCTTTCTCTTCCTCCTCCTCTGCTGATGAGACCTCCACACCCTCTTGCTTCAGAGAGAGGGTCACCAATAATCTGGGCGGGGGGTGGAGAGAAAGACAGTCAGAAGCTCAGCTGTGATCACATGGTATTTGGCATCATGCACTGCTCATATTACAAGACATCACTGTTTCTCAAGTTAAAATTAGTTATACTAAAGTGTTTGATCCTCTGGCAGAACACTCGTAGAGCAAATTACTTGCAATCCAAGGTTTTACTGTATATTTCTTGCAATTTTCTCTCTGGTATACAGAGTCAAGCAAATTGTCTTTTAAAACGTCAAAGGTTTGGTTGGCTGTGTTTTGCTGAAATCTGATCTAGAAATGCTTTCTGCTTCTTCACAGAGAAGTTACAGATCACTGTCCACCTGGCAATACTGGTAATATTCTCAACTGTTTTAATTACATCTCAGTAGAAAAGCAAGTAAATTTCAAATTCAACTAAGCTTTTTAAAGCAATTTAAAACTTAAAGCAATTATGACACAAAATTAAAATCATAACCAAAAAAATAGAGAATACTAAATGTTGCTATAAGTATAATTAATCTATTAATGAACATGTAAAATTATTTATTTATAGGGGCTGGAGAGATGGCTCAGTGGTCT
>NW_004524902.1:1274027-1284621 GCF_000260255.1 Octodon degus
AATGATAAGTATATAAAGATCTGCCTTACCCAGTAGTAGTTTTTGTTTGTGATGCCTAATGATTACTTTCATCCTGGATAGTTACTATACATGGATCTTGCCTCTGAACATTTTATTCCTCTCTTTGCTCCTTCCCTTTCCCTTCTTTTTCCAGACCTTCCTAGCTCCACAGAGTGTACTTCTATGTTTCTTATCATTTTTCTTTAATGTTTCTCTGTACTTAAATCTTGGAGTTCTCATGTACTACAACCCATGTGATATATAAGCCTCTGTGTTTGACTTATTTCACACAGTATCATGAATTCGAGATGAATCCATCAATTTTCTTATGAATATCTCAAATATATCCTTCTTTGCTGCTGAGCAGTATTCTATTGTGTATATACATATGCTTTATGTGCTGATGGGCATATAAGACAATTCTATGATTTAGCCATTGTCATAAGCATAATTGAAGACATTAACCAGAAGACAGCCAGCCAGAAAAGGTACAGCTGGGTCAAATAGAATTTCTATTTCTACATCTTTGAACAATTCACTTAGTGATTCCCATAGTGGTTGTGGCAGTTTACATTCCTATCAAAATGGAAGAGTTCCTTTTTCTCCACAACCTGGCTAGCTCTTTAGTTTTTCTGAATCCTTGAAGATAGCCATTCTTACTGGAGTGAGATCAAATCTCAGTGTTGTTTTGATTTGCAATTCTTTAATGGCCAAAGCTGCTATACATTTTTTAGTGAACCTATAGGCCATTTGTAGCACTTCTGACATGTGTCTATTCACTTCACTTACCCATTTTTATTAGGCCTTTATATTGAGGGACCTAATTTTTTTAGTTCTTTATATATTCTAGATATTAGTCCTCTGTCTGAGGAGCATCTGGGAAAATTTTTGTCCATTTTGTAGGTGTCTCTTCATTCTGTTGGTGGTTTCCTTTGCTGTGATTATGCATTTCAACTTGATATAATCCAATTTGTTCATTTTTGTTATTATTTATTGAATGACTGGAGTTCTGTTCAGCATTTTACTTATTTTATGTTCCCAGAGACACAGTGTTTATGTCTTTATGCAAGACATTCATTCTTGAATTAATGTTAATAATAAGAAAAAGGGTCTAGATTCAGTCTTCAATGCATGAAGTTTTCCCAGCATTATTTGTCAAAGAAGCTATCTGTTCTTCTCTGGTTGTACATTCTTGGTCCCTTTGTCAAAAGTCGGATGGCTAAGGTTGCATGGCATTGTTTCTGTATGCTCAGTTCTGTTTTCTGGGTAACAGCTCTTTTGTTGTGGCAGTAAAAATCTGTTGATAACATTTATCTTTTACCTTAAGAATTTTATTAAGTAATTGCACAATGGTAAGTGCATCATTCTGAGACATTTATTCTTGTTGTTTTGTTTTGTTTGTTTTGTTTTTGAAACAGTACTTTGCTGTGTGCTTCAAGCTTGCCTTGAAATGATGGTGTGGCCCAGCTGACCTCCAGCTTACCTCGCACTCCAGAGTGCTTGGATTTCAGATCATGCAATATTATGCATGGCTTCATTTGAGACATTTCTTAACATGCAAATTAGTTATTTTCTGTTTTTCTGGGGCTTAGGGATATAGTAGCCAAGCAGCTTTCATTAAAATTTCCTGACAGCCTCTCACTATTTCTGTACACAAGCACACTCTGACACATTCCCAGACCTGGATACCATTCCCAAACCTATTAGGAGGTTTGGGGATTGAATTTCTACTAATGACTTCAGGAAAATGTCTAGTATGAGCTTTGTATATCATAAAGGAACATTAGGAGTTCAAGTCTAGGGCTGGTAAGATAGCTCAGCAGACTAAGCACCTACTTCGGCAAAAGCAGAGACCAGGATTCAATCCCCAGCGCAACATGCTTGGATGGCCCCACCCCTAGGCATGCTGAGCCAGCCACCAAGACTAGGCATGGTGGCGCATGCCTGTAATCCCAGTGCTGGGGAGGCTGAAAACAGGAGGATTATTATGAGTCTGAGCTGCACAGTGAGATCCTGTACCAAACACATTAAGAGAGAGGGGAGAGAGAGAGAGAGAGAGAGAGAGAGAGAGAGAGAGAGAGAGACAGATTAAACTAGATATCCATTTTGAGACTAGAAGTCAGGAAATATTAACTAGGAACACAATAATAGCAATAATATCACTCAGAGCCATAAACAAATACAAAGAAACAAGGCTACATACATTTTTTTAATTATAATTGGACATTGCATACATTTTATTCCAAAGATTTCAGAATAATTAATAATTCAAGAATTAGACTGGTCCTTGTGACCATTTTAATTTGAAGGGCAGAGCGTAGAAAGATAGGAAATTTCAGAGATTACCTTCAAATATTTCTGTCAATTTTGCTCCTTTTCAAAGGAAAACACTCTTTGATCTCTTTAGAAATCAAATATAAACTAAAAATAAAACATCTTAAAATGTGTGCCAGATGTACCATGTCTAGAGCTTTTCTCACCCTGGGGTATTTGCCAACTCCCACTCATAGCCCAAATATTTTTAGCACTTCAAAGTTTCTTACTTACTGCTTGCACAGCTGGCAGCTAAAAATACTTAAACTGTATAATGTCACTTTGTAAGTCAGAGATTGTTCTTCCAAGCAACATCTATTCAGAAATCCTTTCATAATTAGAGCTCAGGTAGATACTAAATCGATCAGAAGAGAAAAGGCTAGGGCTACAAGTTTATGCTCTAAGTAGAAATAAAGTCAAAGGTCAGGAATTTTATTTTCTTAATCTTTTATTTATTTATTTGGTACAGGGTCTTGCTACACAGCTTGGACTTATAGTGATCCTCCTGTCCCAGCCTCCCCAGTGCTGGGATTATAGGTGGGTGACACCACAGCTGGTTTCAGTGGCTGGCAAAGCACAGGTTCAGCAGGGCACATGGTATGGGGATTGAACATGAGTCCTTGCACTTGCAGGCAGGTGCTCACTGAGCTATCTCCTAAGCCAGCAGTCAGTAATTTTAGGGCTGACCAGGGACTCTACAAATCTGTTGGAAAATACAGAAAATTAATACTGTTCTACGGGAAAGGAGAAACAGGCAAAGTTTGTCTCAATATCAGTTAATTCTTCAAAATAATCCAGATGATGGGCCATCTACTATAGCCAAAGTACCCAAGCTGGCTGGAGACAGAGATGGCCTAGAGCTGATACTGACAAGGTTAGGTAAGAGGCACTACTGACAGAGTCATGAGGAAACCAAGATGCTGGAAGAAAACATAGCCCTCTGGAAGGGGGAACCACTGAACAACTCAGTTAGGAGAAGAATTAAGCATATAGCAATCAATTTCATATGTAGTAATGAAAGACAAACAGGAGTCCAGTTTCTGCTGTCATAGGTGAGAGTAACTGTAAAATAAGCAGAACAGCTAACACAGACATAAGTGTTCGGGACAGGACTCATGATTAACTACAAAAATGATCAGAAATCAGTTTAATCAGGGAAAAAGACCAGGAATCCCTAATGGGAAGAGCACAAGAAAAAGACAGGGAGAGAGAGAATGAGAGAGAGAAGAGAAAGAAGAGAAAGAAGAGAGAGAAGAGAGAGAGAGAGAGAGAGAGAGAGAGAGAGAGAGAGAGAGCAAGTGAGACATTGCATTGTGCATAGAATAGGAATAAAATGTGTCCTATCACTGGTCCTGTCTCAAGGACAGAGTGAGGCAATTTTCAATCTGTTCATAGGATGAAAAATACAGCATGGAAGACCTAAGCGATTCTGTGCACATGCTCAAATTACAACTAGGAGAAAGCACTGAATAAAAATGTCTCTCTACTTACAACACAAGACTTTCTATTTTAAAGGCTAACCATTTTTTCTTTCACTAAGACGAATCTTTCTTTCAGAAATCCATCCAATCTTCCAAATTCTTTTGAAAAATTTCTCCACTTCTGTGCATAATTTAATTAAAGTAGTCAGCAGCATTTTATTTCAAAATGCTACTCCAATGACTTTTCACTACGGCAGTTTTGGAAGCCTGCTAGGTGGCTCACTGCAGCCATATTATAAAATTCGAACAATAGGTATCTGTCAATTTTTTCACTGTTTTCATGTTGAGGGCACACCTGGGAATACAGGAACATTTCCGGTAAGATCTTGAGGGACCTAGTTCCTCTTCACTAAGCCCCCAAGAAGTAGGAGCCACCACTCGCTCTTTAATTCTTTTCAATAGCTCTGTACTTGGAAAACAAGCTGCAGAGCAGCTGCTCCTTTCTTGCTCCCTCTAGTTTTTTCCTGACAGACATCTAGCTGAGATCTGTGATTTACTAGAAGCTAAGACTCAAGAATAAAGCAGCATGATTTCAAAAAGTGATATCAAAGAAAAAAAACATTAACAAAAGAGAAAAAAAAAAGGCCTTTGTAAATGCAAATTGGTATGATCTCAGATTGACAGTGTACCTGATTTTGAAGCCAAAATTAGGAAAATTATCTGTTAGCTAATGTCATATAGGTTTCAATATTGGGCAAGGAAAGAAATTTTAAAAATGTTAGTCAAGAAAAGTGAAGATGACAATATTGTCTTCCCACTTCTATTTGGAGCTATAAAGTAATGGTGCACGCAGTTCTTTTGCTTCTATATAAAAGAATAGGGCAGAATTAAACTTTGCTGCCTCTCGTACTGAAGATGTTCAAGACTGAACTCACAAGTGGCTCTACCTTTCTCTTCCAGCTGAACCTGCAGGAAAAGGCTCACCAGATACTTCAGCTTTATTCCTGGAGTGCAGACATGAATTCTAGATGGGTGCATATTGCTTTAGTCACGGTATTTCCTGCAACCTGACCTGGTGACATCATCTACCAGTTTTTGTTTTTTGGTGCAACCTAGTGAACCTATTTCTTTCTGGGTTCTGCTGCAGAAGAGAAGGCAAGTTCCTCTTCATCTTGGGCAAGTGTTGGGCCATCTACCTTGGGATATGCCATGGTTATAAAGGTCACCCAGCATCATATCCTGCTAGGCGACAGGGTATCCCCTTCTCTCAAGGTGATGATCTAGACACTTATAGGGCTTTCGCATCTGCCATAGTTGTCTTCCTTCTGAGTCACGGTCCTTGTCCCCGGCGCCTGCCTGCACTTGGTGACATTACCCAGCCTACGTGCTCTGCACACTTACTGGCATATGCACTCCTGCAGAGGAGGCTCTGCAGGCAGATAGTTTTCCTCAGCATCTCTGCAAAGGGCATCAGCAATGGCTTTTTCTCTGCTATCATCGCTGGTTTTTCATATCCTAGTATCTCTCCTATAGGAGTCATTTTTCAAAATCATTTATTTATTTATTTATTTATTTATTTATTTATTTGGTACAGGTTCTCACTATGCAGCTCAGATTCATAGTGATCCTCCTGTCTCAGCTTCCCCAGAACTGGGATTACAGGTGTGTGCCACCATGTCCGGTTTCAATGGCTGCCTCAGGGCAGGACTGGCACAGCAAGCGGTACCAGGAGGCCAGGCAGACACTTAGAGCACTGAGCTATCTCCCCAGCCCCAAGGAGCCATTTTTGAATAACCATTGCTACACACTCTTATACAATCTTGTTTTAAAATTATATACCGTTATTTTATTTTTTTTCTTTAAAATAATAAAATAAAATAAAATACAATGGAGGTAGCTATAGACTCAAATACAAATTGCTTTCAAAATGGTCATTTCAAAATGCCAATGAATCAAAGTTTTAAATCATCATTATACTATATTCCCAAATTACTATAAATTTATCAAAAGGTTTAACCCCTGTACAAACTAAACAGTACTTAAAAAGGGATACCGTATGAGATTCCAGCAGCATCACTCTTGTCCAGAGCAACAAAAATACACTGATCAATGCATTCAGTTCTTCCTGGAGCTATGCTAGCCTCACCTGCCAGCGATAGCCCTGTAACAGCAAAGAGTCACATGCATGTAGCAGCCCCAGAAAGTTGAGGCTCAGATCCGCACCAACAGAGAAGAGCCAAAGTATGGTTTTATATATATTTAAAATATTAGAAAATGAAGATTATATTCTCATGTTGACAACAGAGGAAAGCTCTAAAGGAAAGGATGGGGAGAACTCCTTGGCATCTCCTTCAGGGCAGCAGGGCCTTGTGCGGGCGACTCTGGGGTCACAGCACTGTGCTTGAGCCTTGCCAGTTGTATGTATGGAGATCACACAAAGGTGTTTTGGTGTCAACAGCCCTCCATGGCTTGGAGGAATCAGTCCCAGCCTTTGTGAGGCTGAGAACGGCACATTCCTTTCCCAGGAGGTAGTCAGAATCTTTTGCAGAAAGGCTTCATGCCAGGTCACTTCAGAGAACACCTGCATTCTGACAACCCCATGGTAGTGCATAATGCACAGGACTGCCACCCCCTTGAATGACAACACCCCAGACATGTGTGAATCACAAAGAAAAAGCCCACATATGACCCCAAGGGCATGACTTAGTACAAGTAAAAGAAAGATTTGGTGATTTTAAACAGCTGTTGCTACCATAGCTGACTATCACAGACTGAGTGGCTTCAATAAAAATTGGCTTCTTCATATTTCTTGAAGCTAGAAGTCCACAACAAAGTGCTGACAGGTGGACTTTCTCAGGAGTATGTTCCCCCTGCAGTGCTCCTCGGGGGCCACCCTCTCATTGCACCCTCCATTAGCCTTTCCTGTGCAGCACACAGGAACCCTCAGCATATCTCTTGTGAACATGAATTTCTTTTCTGATAAATATACCCACAGTTTGAATTAAGGCCCACCCTAATGACCTCACTTTAACTGAATCACTGCTTTCAGGAATTTAATTTCCAAAGGTGGTTGCATTCTGAGGTGTTGGAGATTGCTCTAGGACAGTTCCAGAAATGAAGTTTTCAGTTTATGATATGTGTGTATTTTTAAGTGATATTTCTGAATTGCCTTCAAAAACAACTGTAGTGATTTAAATCCTCACCAGAAAAAAAAAGTACCAGTTGGAAATGTCTACTAGAACATTGTTTATAATAGCAAAGCCAAAACAAAACTGAACTAAAAGCAATATAAGCCTGTGTCACTAGAAGAAAGGTTGCCTATATCAGGGTTCATTCAAGTTATGAAATATACTGTGTGACTGTTCAAAATAAATTTTAATTATTTCTATTCATATGAAGAGACAACTATGATGTCTTAAAAACAGAAAGCAATTTTCAAGGTCAGTGAGGACTCAGAATAAAAGAACCTGTACTGTAACATCATGTAGCTCAGTGATGTCCCAAATTTTCTGACCAAGGAGATTATAGAGCCACAGAGGAAAGTGATTGACGATGCAGAGTGTGCCTAAGGAGAGTCAAATGGAAAGAAAACATTCTCTTAGGCTTTCACAAAAAGCAAAGTGGTCAAGCAATGGCCATGACTCATCCACATGGCTGACACTGATAAAGGATCTACAAACTGCAGTACAGGGTTTCAGGGTAAATCCTGAGGGGATTTTGACTGACCTTGTCAGATACAAAAGTTACATTTATTGTTCTATAGATCTTGCTTTATCTTGGTCTTAACCATCCAGAAGAAAAATCTAAAAACAAAGTATAAAAAGTACAGCTATATTAATATGCTGAGCTGTAAAAGGTTCAAGTCAACAACTTCTGACATTGCCAGCCCTACTGATAACCCACTACTATTATGGACTACTGGACTATTTGGGATTATTTTGCTGAATTCATGTACCAACAATATTTAATGACAGTGGAATAACCATCTCTGACAAAACTACACAAAAAGGGGGTTTAAATGAAGGACTATTTCATATCTGTATATATAACATAGCATAGAAATACAGCTACTTTCTCTTAATTCAATGAGAAGGAAGATTTGTACTAATAGTGTTTGGATAGGAGATCATATCTGCACCATGTACTATGAATTATCAATATGAAGGCAACAACATGCAATGTACTAGTTATTGAAACTGTCCTACTAATCAGTTTTGAAACTATCTCCTTGATATTTGTATCTCAATAAAATGAATTTAAAAAAACAAATTTACCTTCTGTAACTCTACTTTTGAAAATAAAACTTCAACGTTTCCATCTTATGTATATTTATATAAATCGGTATGTATACGTATAAAAATAAGAGGTTAGGAAAAAGTGTAATCAAGATACTTACCACATTTATTCATATTCACTGATATTATTCATATTTATCAACTCAGAAGAAAAATAATAATATAGCAAATATCATTATCCTTTTAAATTTATTTATTTATCTATTTATTTATTTATTTGGTACAGGTTCTCACTATGCAGTTCAGGAATCGTAGTGACCCTCCTCTCTCAACCTCCCTGTTGCTGGTGCGACACCACGCCCGATTTTATCAGCTGACTCTGCTCACCCAGGGTTTTGGTGACCAGCACAGCATGTGGTCCCAGGGATCAAACCTCAGTCCTTGTGCTTACCAGGCAGGTGCTTAGACAGCTAAACTATCTCACCCACCTTATTGGCAATGTTTTAAGTAAAGCATTATTTCAAGAGACAAGTTGTACTAGCTCATCCTTTCTAAGCCTTTCAAACAGAAACATTGCCAAAACATTTGTCTACACAGAGCCACTTACCTAGGTTGAACATATCAGAGATTAATCAAGTAGAAAAGTTAATTCAGTTACTTGGTCTCAGTAAATGTGGCTTCAGTCCTATAATATTTGAGTTACATACGTGAGTCTAATTTTTTTTTAATAAAAGTCACCAACAAGCATATTTTGACACAGAAAGGAACATATTGTTTTGATGATTTCTGTAGCATAGCCCACCAAAGCAGCCCTTCTGGCAGCTGATGTAAAAAGTAAGACATGAGTGCTTCCTTTCTGATCTCTGTGCTGAGTCCATCCATGCCCCACACACATGGTAGCAACAAACCAAGCTCTATTTTATCTTTCTTTCCACATGCCAGGAGAACAAGATCATAATATGCTGAAACTTTTAATTAAATAAGAATGTGAAATAATGACAGATAGGAAAGGCAGAGCATAGAAAATATTTGAGTTACTTTGCACCCAAGAGGTATTGCCAATAGTAGAATTGGATGTGGCTTAAAAATCATATAATTTTATGGCCTTTGTTGATATTCATATGGAGTTTCTTCCAAATTTCATAGATACATGGTAGATAATTTGTATCTATTAGGAAACCATATAATATAAGGAACTGTTATTTTCTTCAAAATTTAAAACAAACCTTAAATGCAAGATTCACTTGTAGCCTTTTTAACTAATCCATTACTATTATGCAAATCAAAATTGCATATTAGATTGACTACTGTTACACTGATAGTTATAAAGAGCACATCTTACTCTGTGGATTTTATAATATATGCATCCATGAAGGAAATTGGAAAAAACCCAAATATATGTCTATAATTAGTGTTAGAGTTTAAATCTAAAAGTTCTTTGGTAGGTTTTCTGTTTTCAGAAGATGAGTGGATGATGGGGGTGTCATTTTCACCAGTGGACGGGGCCACAGGGGACTTCCTGTGCAGGCAAGAGGTGGGACCTGGTCAGAACGGCAAGTCATGGGAGAGTCACCTGAAAAGGTCTATTATTGTCCTGGCTCCTGCCTTCTTCCTGTCCTTCTGTCCCCTGTATGTCATAAGCTCTACAACTATTCTGCCATGCCCTTCCACCATGTCATTTATACCCTAGAACAAGTATATTGTGGACTGAGCCCTCTGACCCCACAAGCCAAAATAAACCCTTCCTCCTTTAAAGGGAGTGTTGGGAATTCTGTGTTGGCTATGGGAAAGAGACCAGTAAAATTAGCTTTAAAATAAATGCTAGTATCTGAAAAGTATAACAAGACTTTTTGTCCATAAATGTTACATTTTAACTTGTGTGTTTATACATGTGAATTGTAAAGAACTGTAGAGAAAAATCTATTGTAGATTTCTTATGATACAATTAGAAATTCAACAGTATACAGTAGGTCCCCAACTTATGAATAAGTTCTTTTCCTGGAGAATGTTCATAAATTGGATCATTCATAATCTACCAAAGTGAATCTTACATATTACACTTGTGATTATTAAATAGTGAAAGTTTGTGCCTCAAATAGTCATAAGTTGGGGACTTATTGTACCAAACATCAATCTATAAAACATGAGGATTTCAATGTCACATTTAACATGAACTTGTTAGTTCAAGTGACCACAAAATAAATTTAAAGGTAGGATGTCCCTCAACTGAAATCTCCTTTAAAAATATTCTATATCATTATATCTAATGAAAAAATGATAGTCCTCAGAAAAAGCTATTGATAAATCATTGTAATGGTAACAGATAATATAAATAAAATGAGCATAAATGGATATTTCATATTTTATATTGAATACTTATAAATAGGCAGTAAGAGGATGCAAATAATAGGTTGTGAAAATGCTAAAGCATGTTGACAATGAAACTTTGTTATAATCTTGTGTTATTTCCTTCTCACTACAGACGTTTTGCAGAAAAATCCAACTAACGCTGCATATTGAAATAAACTCAGAAGACTCAACTTTGAGTAAAATGTATTTTCTTTGAGATTGTTTTGTATTTTTTAATCTTTATACTCTTCAGAGAGAAGCAGTTAATTGAATGAA
>NW_004524902.1:1287692-1288588 GCF_000260255.1 Octodon degus
TTCCTAAAGTTATACCTTGTACCTGGAAAAGACAGTGTTTCCATAGGAACTGGCAAGTAATCTATATTCCTAACCACTACTGGGAGCACTTATGAGAATGAAGACAGGTTAAATGGGTCTCATCTTCCAGTAAACACATTAGCAATCAGACTCCCAGGTGATATACCTGTAAGTGTATGTGTTAGTGTAAGTCTTAGTCCATAAAATTCTTTTAGTAAATATTCCATAATTAGTAGATTTCATATTTCTTCTAGGGAGCAAGCCTAGAATTTATGTATTTATGGGCCACATTTCCTTATAAGTATCACATAAGCTATGCAATTATTTGTGTCTAAAGTAGAGATGTTTCATAATCTAAAATGCCCCTGAGGAGGGAAGTAACCAACACACCTTACAGAAAACTCCTAAGAGGCTGGGCCAGAGTTGCACATGAGTTGAAAAGGAAGTAGCTTGGAAACCCCTGGAATTCTTGTGCTCTCTTTGATGCTCCCACGTGCTCAATTGCCTATCTCTTCAAAATCATCTATATTGGGTTATTTTGCTGAATTCAAGTACCTACAATCTTTAGACTGGCTTCAAGTATGAAAAGGTCCCTTAAAGACTTTTCCAAATATAGCTTCTCTCACTGCAGTGCAACACCTGTCTCTGACAAAATAAAAAAAGAGGAATATAAATACAGGACTGCTTTATACTGAAAAAAGTATGTATATACAAGATACAATAGATATACAGCTACTTTCTCTTTGTTCAATGAGAAGAAATGTTTGTACTAATATTGTTTAGACAAGATATCATGTCCGCATCTTGTCCTCTGAATAACTATTGTGAAGACAACAATATGTAATATATTAATTATTGTAACTGTCCTACTAACCTGTTTTGAAACTGTTTCATTT
>NW_004524902.1:1289403-1293987 GCF_000260255.1 Octodon degus
CAATACCCTCACTTGGGTCCTCTAAATAGATTTAGATATGATGGATATCTTCTGGAGCCTGCAATTCTATTTTATTTTATAACACCATTGAAAAGTGTAAGGAAGAACCAAGTTCAAGAAAACATGAAAATGACTAAATAAGCTGCTTTTCAAATATATCTTTCTGATTTGTGTAGGATACTTATGGGAGAAATATAAACTAATAGTGTGGCTCATTTCACATGCATTTTGAAATGTACTTTGCTCATCATATTCTTTAGAAAAACTGATAAAAGCAAAATTCATTCTTAAAAATTCTTAGGCAGGTGTTTTCCACAAAAAGTTATGAAGGATCACATGCATATATTTGTTTGAAAATGTATAGCAAGAAATGTAAATGTTGATTTTTAAAGTAGTTCTGTATGTTCAGTATTCTGGTCTTCTTGAACCATCAGGATGGGAAGGCAATTATCTTTTACTGATTATTTGCCCTTGCAGTGAAGCCAATTTAACCAACAGAGAGACCCTCATGGGCTTCAGGGACAACAGGTGCACGTGGCTTAGCTGGCTTGGTTATTACCATAGTCCTGCAGTACCGTAGAAGTACAAGGACTTCTGGACCCAATGAAAGGGCTTCACAATAATCACACAAAAGTTTGTGAGTCACACAGGCCATCTGCTTGTAGGCCTCCTATCATGATGAATTCTTTTATCTTAATAAGGCAGAGACTTTACTTATTTTTATTTAAGGCAGAACATTGAAGATATATTTTTTTAATACTTTTCCAATATGAAACAAACTTTTTTAAGCATAAGAACAACACACACCTCTGATTTTCTTATGGTCAATTCTATGTCCTCTAGCTTTTATTGGACCATCAGTCAACGTCCACATAATTCCAAATATCCCCACTGTTGGGAACATCTGGAATTTTCACACTCTAAAGAAAGGTCTATAAACCATTTGTTTATTCATTTATTTACTTACCTATTTATTATTGTTTTTATAGCCTCTTGTTTGGTAAGCTGGTGCTGTGCAAACACATCCACAGGCAGAGTAGATGCAGATGAAATCAGCTTTACGCCTGCTAAGCCAGTTAGGTTAAGGAGACAGGGTGCCAGAGTTTGTTTACATCTGAGATTAAGAAGATCAAACCAGAAGGCACGATGAAATGGATGCATTGCAAATAGTTTTTGGAGTTCTCTTATTTAAAAACAGAATTTTATTTTATAAAAAGTATAAAAAAAATAGCCAATTTCTGATATCAGTTGACTTTATGTGTATAAATTATTCCTAAAAATCCTGTTCATATGAAAAATCAGTGGATGAAGAAATTGTAAAATGCTTTTGTATATTGTATTGTCAGAATTTATTACTGTTAAACTCTAGATTCCTATTTACAAATAGAAAAGTTTATTTTGAATGGCTCAAGCTCAGATGATTTTAGTTTCTCCTATTCTGATTGTTCTAATGACTAAACTATTATGTGGTTTATGTTAAATAAAATAATTCTGTATGCAGAAAAATGTGTGATGCAAATTTTAATTATGTAATATTACAGGAGAAATCTATTTTTTTTTCTAGAGTGTGGGCTACACATTATTCCCTTTATGCTTCATTTGTTCTAAGATTGGGAATTATTGGACAACTAATAAATCTGAATATATGGATTGTATGTCCTGCAAGACTGATCCTGAAAATTTATTCAAATTTATATTGCCTTCTTACTAGATCTTTTAGAGAAATTTTATCATGCTTCAAGAGTTTCAAGATCACTGGATTCTCTTCATCTGATAGATAGAGTGAAGGATTGATTTTGTTTTTTAATTGGTATTGTTCCCTAAGTAACAGTCAAATTTAGCCTCATCTCCAGAAAAAGCATGTTTTTAACAATATGTACCTGGTTTGCCAACCTTATTCCTCATTTTAATTGTAACACATTCCTGTCTTCCTTAGACTTCTTTACACTCTTAACATTTTCACATAGTTGAAATACTTTTACAAACTGCCTTGGATATTTCTTAGAATAGTGCAGAGATAAACACATAGCTGCACAAATTCATTTACTTCCATAGTACCGGATACAGTACCTGAAAATAATCATTTGATCAGTTGACACCAAGAGCTACAGTCTAGATTATTTGTCACTCAGCCAGAGTTCACCATCACCCACACCGGATCAGAAATAAATGAGACGCCATGCCTGCCTTGAAAGTCATATAGCGAAGCTTAGTAATATTTACAGTGACATTACTCTCTAACATGATTCTGGTCTTGCAAAATTAATATTAGAAAGCTAGAAGCCAGCTTCCTTTTCATAGCACAATTACAGAGTATGCCTTCTAAACTATCAGGCAGTTATTAAGAAATATGCTGACTGATGATTATCTTTGAAAACAGTACTATATTTTAAAAATTAAAAACACATACTAAAATTCACAATCTTGGATAGCTGTATTTTAGTTATGAAAAATAATGCTATCACCTCTTCTACTATAGTTATACATAACCAAGTTTCTCACTCTGTCTACATCAGTCAAGCCACCCTCATAAGATGCAGGCTCTCACATGTTTTCTCTTCTAAACTGCTTTGGAGGACAAACTGTCACCTCTGCTGGGTTATGTACTTAACACTTGTCTGAGTACAAATTCAACTACTTTTCTTCTCTACTGAACTGCGTAATGATTAGGATATAAGAGGTCATGACTGACATTTAGAATGTTACCTGTCTCAGAGCTTGGGCTGTTAATCAAAATTATTGCACTAGGGAAATCTGTTGCTTTTTCAGGGTACTTAAGGCTTTGATAGCAGTGTATCTGTACTAAAGATTCTCAGCCTAGGACAACATTGACATGACCACAGAAAACTGATCATGGTAAAACCATTTTAAGTTCACTAACAAATTTAAATCCCAGAAATAAAAAAAAAAAAAAAATAGCAGCTGCGGGTCAATATAGCAAGTCTTAAAACCCATTCATTTTCAAGGTACACATTTATAATAATCCTAAATTATGTTGTAATGAAGAATGTTTCCTTTAGAAGGGACTACACACATGTTATAACATTTCACATCTTAAGACTGTCCCTCTTGAGGCATAAACTATCACTGATCTAGGGAAAAGAAACACCCAACTTGAAAGATATCTGGAAAGAGCTCAGGTTCTCTAAAACTGAAGAATGAATTTTAGAACTAACAGGGTAAGAACAAAATATATTTACTGAGGAAAAGAAAGCTTCTGTCCTAGAAGGGGACCCAAGTGAGTTGCCCAGGAACCTGCACTTTCAATAGATTTTTATATAACAAATCTATGAAGTGATACGGATTCAAGATGGGAAACATGGGAACTCATCAGTTGGGCATGAGATGGAACAAAACTGTGGTCAACCAGTAAGATTACAAGCACAATTGCACAGGTAAAATTGATTACATCCAGATCAAATGGAGAAGTAAGTCACTAGTGGACATGAATATGGAACAGGGACTTTTCCTGTAGGGGGTTGGCTTAGTGACTCTTCCCAGCTTTTTTAGGTGAAACAGACTTATTTAGGATATCAATCTTGGATGCTAATTTTTAGGGAAGTATGTGTTTGTTTGTCTTGAGGTCTGCCCACAGTAGGAATGTCTGCTTCTCCCACAGTTACAAGGTATCTTGTCTTCCATACTGGTGCCTTGAGGGCCAGTCCTGTCTACCTGCCTATACTATTTTTATCTAACTCAGTTGCTCATGCCATCACTACTTATTTTATATCTTTCTTTAGTTACCAAGTGAGTCATGACTTTCATTTCTCCTGGTGATACCATTTTTTTTCTATTTGAGTGCATGAATGTTTTATATTACTTAATTACTGATTCGCAATTATTTGAAAAATTTGTTTTCATTATACTCATTGGTGACCAAATATTGCACAAGGTAGCAGAAGTTATATAAATAAGTTTCTCTTCAAGGCACCCCAAGCACAGAAAAAGAATCTGGATATATGGGCTGTGACTGGGTATTCCCAGGCTAACATGCCTCTCTAAAGTGAAAGAAAACAGATCCACAATAATAACTAAGATGACAGGGGTCTGAAAGCTGATCTAGCCTCAAAAATTACTACTTTAATTCATTTTATTTCCTGACCCAGGTAAACTAAAAATTGTCAGCTCTCCCTCTCGTTTGCCTTTTGCTAATACTGCCTAAATGTTCTTTTGATGAGTTTCCATTGTTTTCTACTCTGTATAAGAAATATAGCCCAGAGAAACCACTCCAAATTCATGTATGAACATGTCCATATTCACTGGAAATGTTTCTTCACTTTATGAGAGAATCAGAAAGAATCTCCTCCTGTTGTAGACCATCAACACTTAATGCCATGGAGCATTTTGCTGAAATCAAAATTCATCTTGACTGGCCAAGATGTATTCAACAAGTCTACATTCCATTCTAAAAACTATTGCATGAACAGTGAGAATGACATTATTAGATATATTCAGTTTTGAATATGTGGCAACATGAATGACAAAGTAGAAATGATTTTCCATTATGAGATTTTAGTTGAATTGGTTTTTAGGGGAGGTTTCATTTTTTGTTTTTGGTTCCGAGGACCAAGCCCAGGACCTCTC
>NW_004524902.1:1294487-1296603 GCF_000260255.1 Octodon degus
GATTTTGACTAGATAGTGAGAACCAATGTCCACAAATCATAACTAAACTAAAAGCTGTGAATGCAGTAGTTCATGTAATTCAAACAGTATCAATAATTCTAATACATGATATTTATTTAAAAGCACTGGCCAATTGACTATTATGTCTCTTGAAAAGGATTTACTGAATTATGAAACCCAGAACTAAGATTCATTAATTGCTTATCTTGTCCTGGTTTACCCTATTAGCACTGCTGCCGCTGGCTAATCTCGATGAGCTCCAAAATGCTCTCGGTGAGGAGACATTCTATTATCTTTCCGTGGGAGATCATTCCCTTTTATTGCTAAGTTTCATTACCTAGGTCATTTGTGCTAATAACAATGCTCACATATTTCTTATCTTAATTTATTTTTATTACTTTTGTATAAATCTCAGTGCTCTTTTCCTCAAACAGTCCTTTCCTTCCTTTCAGATACTAATTTGGAGTTCTCTGACTCATTTCCTGGTCTATCTAGGTAATGTAAACAATTGTCATCTTTAAGTCTTCTCTGGATTTTCTTCAGTTTGCTCTTTTTTTTTTTTACTGATTAAGAAATAGAAAAGAACCCGTGGCATTGGCCCTTCGGAGCAATATCAAGTGAGAGTGATTTTACACTCCCCTTCCAAGTATTTTAACATCAAAATTTTCTTCTTAACCATTACAGTTATCCATGAAATCTTAGTGTAATTTGTAAGACTCTCAGAAAACACAATCATCATTTTACTCTAGAAATAGTTGAAGATGTACAAGAGTTTTATAATAAGTATCTCTCCATTCTGAAAACAGCATCTTGGTCCAGTGATACTAAAGATGACTTTAGAAGAGCAAGTTTGTATAATCACTATTATTTCCTCTGGAGACAAATAATATACCAACGAAAATGTTGTCTACAAGTACAGGAGATCCATAACAGAAACTGTCCACTGTTCTTTCCGTTGAAATTATTGCAGTCTTCATAAGTTTTAACAACTTTGGTTTTGTACAAATCTTAACATTGTTGTATGTTCCAACAGCAGCAATAACACCACTGTTTCTAATGTATTTGGATCATTCAAACATTAATTTTTAAAAGGACATTCCATTTCAACTAGTTTTGTTAGGTGATGAGTTTAATCCTACACTTTTAACAAATTATGTCTCATTAAAATCACTAAACAAAGTATTACTAAACTCATAAGAATACATAGAAACTCAGAGTAAGTAATTTTATATTCACTTCAAAAATATACTGCATAATTTCTTAAATTTCGGGTAGATATTGGTGATTAATAACACGATATCTCTCTGAAAATATATTTAGTTTTATGAGGTGATATCTCTAAGCTTTGCTTCAGGACTCTCTGCTTTTGATATTTCTATACATGATGATATAAATAAGATCCATCAAAAATATCATATAATCCCAATTTCATTATTAAATAAATATTCCTCTGGGTTTTAATCAATAGCTTGTGATGCTTGTATCTTATTTTATACAGTAAAAGTCACAATTGCCTGTGAAGTCGAATGTTTCTTCCAGCCTGAGATGTCCCATATGCATGGAACCTCATAAGCAGTCAAGTAGGAAGAGAATATGGTGGACAATGGTGACCAGTTAGTACCCCAGGCCTTGCTTTCATTGAAAACATCACCATGAAAGATCAGAAAACACAAGAATCATAGAAAAGTCTTATAATCATCATTTTAAGAAATAATTCTGTGTTTATGAGAGTTATCTATATTTTATTACTATATATTCACAGTGTATAAACAGTTGCATTCATTGTGGAGAGTCTGTACATGTGAATAACTCATTGTAATTGAATTATTCCTCTTCCCCTTTCTCTGGACCTCCTTTCTTCTTCTAATTTCCAAGAAAGAAAAATCTATCTCCCTATTTCATATGGCCTACGTTTTATGTTGCTCTTCAAAACATTGATTTATTGGGTTTCTTATAAGAGAAGTTTTGCAACATCTGAACTTGTGTATTTGACTTATTTCATTTAACATTATGGCTTCAAGGTGCAGTTAGTTATTATAATTTATTCATTTCTTGTTCAATTTGTTCAAATCTGACACCTCTATCACTTGAACCAGTATTTGATAGAACTCGAATC
>NW_004524902.1:1297098-1298776 GCF_000260255.1 Octodon degus
TGTAGGGTGCTGCCCCTGTTCCCACAGAACCTGGTCAGTGGGGACAGAACTTTGCCTAGTTCAAGGCCCTATGTCTATGGCTAAGATTTTTGGAATGATTTCTTCCTCACTTACACTTTTAAGCACCTTACACTTTTAAGCTCCTGTAGGGTGCTGCCCCTGTTCCCATAGAACCTGGTCAGCGGGGACAGAACTTTGCCTAGAGAAAGGCCCTATGGCTATGGCTAAGATTTTTGGAATGATTTCTTCCTCACTTACACTTGTAAGCACCTTTCCAGAAGATCAAATTTTCTTCCCTCAGATTTTCTTCAAGATCTCTAATTTGTTCTTCGCAGCTACAAGCTCTCCCAGAAGGCCAAACCAAATGAAGACCTTATCCACATATAATATAAGCAATAGAGTAGTGATAGATGGTGCTAGTATGACTTTTTGTACTGTCCAGCTCTTCATATAAAAAGCATGATGGCACACTATTTTGCTAAAGCAATGTTTTTGAATCTGTTGCACCAGACCAATGTGCAAAAAGCCTTCTTAATTATATCATTTTTGCACAGTTAATGGCATGCAAGATGGCTTTTCTGGAAAGATTTGGCTTATACTGTCATAGCTTGCATCTCTTCCATAGCTCCTAGACTGATTGTTTCTGGCTAGTGTGATGTGGTCATGATAGCTGAGTTAATATCGGACATCCCCATTCCTCATTTCAAGAAAATGAGCATGATGCTTGATCTCACTAAAGCCAAGATTCTCTTCCAGTGACTGTCTTTCCTTTTTAAATTCAGGCTGAATTTTCTATCACCAGTGAGACCATGCCCACTTTGCAGCACAACTGATTGTCTGTGCTGTTTCTTGATGGGAGCAGAATACAGACATGCTGCACTCTCCGATTCCCACCAAGAAGGTGTAGGGTGAAGGACTCTTTTCCAATAGTGTACCTTTCAAAGTACAAGGAAATGCACAGTACCAAAGATAGTGGTATCTTTCTACTCTGGAGCAGACAGCCAAACTGACACCTGAGCCCATCAAATGTGGCATAGAGTTAGGAATTACTTCCTGACCAGTGGGCTTCTGTAATGTTGCTCATGGTGTGTATGCTGAGGTGGGGGACTCTGCTATAGACTATAAACCAAAGGTATATTTGGGGTTTTTTTGTGCATATGTTCCAGTATCCAAAAACTGGCTTTTACTCAAACAAACAACTTTTTTGCTATTCTAAAAGCTTTGGAAAAGGACAGGATTATGTATGATACTAGTGCTTCTGAATTTCATGAAGCCATAGTTTTTGACTGGTTTGTATAAGACTACATGCAAAGAATAGCCAATGTTGGATTATCGCCATAGAAAAAGTTCAAAAAGGAGAGTCTCTGTGTCCCTAGAACAAGCATTTGGAGCCCTTTGGTAGCTGCCAACAAATTACAGAAAAAGGGTTCCAGTAGAGCACGGGTGCTGCCTGTACAGTTGTAACATAGGGCCGTGCTTGGACAGTGGAGCTTATCCAAAATCGGGAAGAGAGGTGATTTCTGTGCAACACTACTAAACAGTGACATCTCCGTGTAATCCTATATGATATCCACAGCTCCTGACCCCTTTTAGAAAACAATATTTGTGGGTCATTGTTAAATACAATTAAGCCTTGCTGCGTTCTGCTGTTTTCAGTAATCATAGCTTACGGCTCTTA
>NW_004524902.1:1300073-1301967 GCF_000260255.1 Octodon degus
AAAAAAAAAAAAAAAAAAGTCTATATTATTCATTAAATTCAGATATTTATTTTGCTCATAGTGTGTATTAATTTTTAATTTACCAGTGAAGATGGAACACAAATTTCGCTGGGTAAGTCATTCCAACAGCTCTTCATGCATGACCCTAGTTGGATTTACAAGGTTATTGATTTGCTTGGTGGCAACATGTACCTTGGGAATTCAGAATTCATAATCAATCACTACCACTAATTAGACAAGATAAAAATCATTGACAATGTGTACTATAGGTATATGTATCTGGGAACATGCCTCTTAAAGAATAGTGCTTTTTAAATAAAATCATTGGTAGAAGAAATTCTCATTTAAGATAAATGGACACTTTTCTCTATATACTTCACTAGTATTATCAAAATTGGGCCCACTTACTTTACAAGGTTTAGTATTTCTACTTTGAAGGGTAGAATGTTTGGTTTAGTATTTCAAGTTTTAAAAAGTATAATTCTGAAATTACGTTATTAATTAGAAACATGTTAAACTCAAATTTACAGCAAAGCATTTTATTAGAAGAGTGTAATTCTGTGTTCTACTAACTCCCCAGATTTACATGTCTTTCCTCCACTTAACTGCTTCATAAATAAGACATAAACTGAAATAAACCTGATATTCATTGTTCAACAAGGCCCTCAAAAATACATTACATATTTAATTTGCCAAATATTTAGCTTCTATTTTGGAATCTTTAAAACATACTGCACTAGGGAATTTTACAAAGAAACCACAGTTGCACATTTCCTGGCCTTTATTTGGATATAAGATTCTACTATGGTGGTTCAGTAAGCAGACAGGTAAATCTAATATCTCAGAGACTGGCCCAGCAGTCTGAAAATAAGGTCCAAAGCATGGTGCTCCATGTGCCTCACTTTGTAAATGGAGGGCAAATGCTGCACAGAAGATATGAAACAGAGGAAAAACATTAGAGGCAGGAACCTTCCTTTAACTAAAACATTCTATGAAGTCATCTCTCTGAGGCATTTCAGTTTGCCCCCACTAAATCCAAGACAAATTTCCAGTACAGGAAACGCATTCCCATCATTGAACTCTGTTTAGTTTGTCACTCTACCCTACCTGAGGTCCTGAATTTAAAAAGAAACTAAGGCCAGAAGCTACAAAGAAATAAATGAGCATAGATAGCATCTGCCCAAGAACCCTCCTGTTCCTTAGAAACCCAGTAGGCACATTGTATGAGAATCAGAAAAGTTTCTCTCCAAAACCCAGACTCCAGCTACAATCAGAGCTTTTCATCATTTCCCTTTTTGGAAAACTCTGCCGGTGTCCAGTGGCAAGTCTGCTCGGTCAGCTTTATTTACAGCCTGACTTGGTGATGCTACATGGTCTCTGGCTTTTAGTGATTCCCCAGAAACTCACGAAAGTAACCTGGAACTTCTGGGAATGCAAGTTATCTTTTGTTATTTTTGCTAGCAGTAATTACCATTGTGACAGCTAGCTAAGTGGTTTCATCAGTGGATCCATTTGTGTCACACAGAAAAGATGAAATTCCCAGAAGCAGAGGTAGGAGGATCGCTGAGAGCTCAAGATCAGCCTGGGCTACAAAGTGAGCTTAAGGCAAGCCTGAACTTCAGAGCGAGACCTATGTCTCAAAAACACACAAAAAATGGAGATGTGATATACTCTTTGTGTCATTGCCAGAAGAAATGAATCTGAACAATAAAATTCCCCACATAAATTATATACATGTGAGATGTAATACTTCAAAATATTTTGGGCTGGTGCCTGGCAAGTGCAAGAACCTGGGTTCAATCTCTGGTACCACATGCCTTGCCAGTCTATAATTTGAGGGCTGGGGAGGCTTAGACAGGAGAATCACTATGAATCCAAGATGCATAGTGCAGCC
>NW_004524902.1:1302082-1305688 GCF_000260255.1 Octodon degus
AATTTACTACATTTCAATACTATCTGTAAGGAATTATATGGTGAAATAAAAGTTATAAATGGCAATACATATTAAAAGCCAAGGGATAACCCTACCAGTTACCACTGTTTGCTACCCTATGAAATTCTTTTGTGTGAATGAAAGAATAATATTTTCTTCCAAGAGCCTATGGAATTGATTTATGTTGTGAATGTCACAGATATGCTTAACTAGTATTTTGAAAATATCAAGGTCAATCTAAATTTAAAAATTGCCTCTAAAATAAACTGTATCATAAATATTGCCCTTTTTAAAAGTTACATGTAATACTTCATCTATAAATTTTATTATAATGTGATTCATTTAATAAATAGCTAGGTAAGTAAAACTAGCTACTTAAAATGTAGTAATAATGAACACAACTTTGGGAACCATCATTTAATACAGTTTCATTTTATAAAACCGTAATAGAGAAATTAAGAAAACCACACCCTTTACAATGGCATCTAGAAAATGAAATACTTAGGAATCATTCTGAGAAGAGAAGTAAAAGATCTACTTATTGAAAAGTATAATATTCTGGAAAAGGAGATCAAAGAGGATATCAGAAAATGGAAAGATATTCCTTGCTCATGGAAAGAAAGGACTGAGATTGTGAAAAGAGTGATGCTCCCAAAACTTTTGTACAGATTCAGTGCAATTCCAATCAAAACACCAGTAGCAACCCTAACAGAGCTATACAGGATATTCATAAAATTCATTTGGAAATAGAAGAGATCTAGAATAGCGGAGGCAGTTCTAGACACTGAAAGCAAGATGGGGGCATCACAACCTCTGACTTGAAATTTTAATGCAGAGCTGCTGTGATAAAATCAGCATGTTACTGGCAGAATAAAACAAAAAGAAAAACTAACAAACAAAAGATCCTGAGAGCCAGTGCAACAGATTAGAAGATTCAAACACAACCACTAACTCATTCAGCCATCCTATCTTTGGCAAAGGGACCAAGCATTTACTGGAAGAAAGATAGCTTCTTTAACAAGTGGTGTTGGAAACCAGGCTTTGCCAAAAATTAAAACACAACCCATGTCTATCACCCTGGATTAACTAAAGCCAAAGAGAATAAAGATTTTTTTTTTTTTTTTTTTTTTTGGTGCAACCAGGGATTGAACACAGACTTTTGTGCTTGGCAAGGAAGCACTTATCCTACTGAGTCATCTCCAAGGCCAAAAGATCTAAATATCAAACAGAAAAGTAAATCTATTGGAAGTTAAAGTAGGTAAGAACCTTGAAGACATAGACGTAGGTAGAAGATTCATAAACAAAACCCAGACCACATGGGAAATCCATCAAAGAATCTATAATGGGTATCTCATTAAACAGCTTTTGTACAGTAAAAGACATCACCAAGACAGTGAAAAAAAAACCTAGAGTCAGAAAGAATTTCAGTTAATTGTCCCTCAGATAAAGAACTTCTATTTAGAATGTACACAAAGAATTGAAAAAAAAAATCAAAACCACCAAATTCAAAGACCCAATCCAAAAATAGGCATATGAGATGAATACAGACTTCTCAGATGAAAAAATACAAATGGCAAATCAATATATTAAAAAACACTCAAAATTATTGGTCATTCAAGAAATGCAAATTTTAAAAAATGAGATTCCT
Source organism: Octodon degus (assembly GCF_000260255.1). Lineage (NCBI taxonomy): Eukaryota > Metazoa > Chordata > Mammalia > Rodentia > Octodontidae > Octodon > Octodon degus. Next base: position 1,303,731 of record NW_004524902.1, read on the forward strand.
TCTCAGCCCAGAAATCAAGAACTAACAAATCTTATAGGATCTGTAGGGAAAAAAGGAACAATACAGTTGCGAAAGTACAAAACAATAAAACCACTGTGGAAATCAGAGTAGAGATTCCTCAAAAAGCAAGTAGTAGAGGCTGCATTTGATTCAGCTATTTCCCTTCTGAGTATCTTTTCAGATGAATTGAAAACATCATACCACGGTGAAATACTTGCTCCTATGTTTATCCGAACACAATTTACGGTAGCTAAATCTTGGAAACAACCCAAATGTACATCAACACCAACTGAAGAATGGATAAAAAAGATGTGTTATTTTTATTACTAGAGTACTGCTGAGTGATAAACAAGGATAAAATTGAGACTTTTATAGGTAAATAGATGTAGCTTGAGACCACCCTCATAACTGAACTAAATCAGACTCACATGTAAACATCATATTTTCTCTATGATGTGATAAGTTAAAAGAGTAAATATGGTCTAAAATGCACAATAGATATTGAGAAATGGAAGAAACTGTTCAAAAGAAAAAGAAACTAGGATCTGTGAAAGGAGTAAGGATGAAAGGGAAAAGGGAAAAATGAAAACTAGCTATACTCCTAGTGTCTCTTGGTTCACTAGAAAAGAAGCTTTGTATTAATAACAGTTGGTCAATTTTTAATGTTCCTATTTTATACTCTCAGTATCTACTGCAAAGATAACAATTTGCAATGTTTACTAATGTTATTCTTCCACTACTTTGTTAAACAATTTTGCTTTACCTTTTTTCCATAAAATAATAAAAAAATTCTTATGGATTCCAGGCAAATAAAAATATGAAAATCTAGTCTTTGCACTCACAATTTTTTTTTAAATTTAGTACAGGGTGGGGTCTCACTACATAGATTGGACTTGTGATCTGTCTGTGTTCAGCCTCCCAAGAGCTGGGATCTCAGGCAGGTGTCACCACACCCAGCCTCAATTGCTGTCTCACTGTGCTCCAGGGTTGGAGCCAGCAGGCACCCTGGGAATCAAATCCAGCCACTGCGCTCTGCCTAAGTAGGTGCTTCAATCTGCTGAGTTATTTAGCCAGCCCTTGCGCTCACTATTTACAAACAAAATATTATAGAGTATTTATGTGAAATCTGACTAACACAAAGAATGAAGATAAATAAATTTGATTAATATACTGATTATTAAACTTGTTTTCAAAGATTAAATTTAATGGAGATAAATACAATTTGGAGAAAAAATAGCCCTGGACCTTTATGTGTATCCATAATTAAACATTAATCTGACTTGGTGTAGAGTCAGGTTTCCTGTCATGTAACTACATAGGCAATTCCAAAGCTTCAAAGAAAAAATGATTTAGTTTGGCTCACATTTTGAAAGGATTCAACTCAGGCTGGCTGAACTCAAGGCAAAAAGTTATTGCACAACAAACCCTTTCAGCACACAGCAGGAATCAGAGCAGGGTAAGGATGCCAGAGTAAGGGACAGAAGACCAGATGTGGTACCCAAGGTCACATCTCCCAGACACACCCAGAAGGTCTACACTGCTAACCCCTTAAGTAACTCTCAAGACAATCTAATTGACAATAATCTTAATAGTCACATTTCACCTTTGTCAATCTGACATGCAAATATAACTTCCTAAATCATATTAATCTCCATGAAGCAAAATAAGAATAACTAGCTACTAATTCCACGTAACATGATATAAGTACATTTTTACTTCGTTTTGTTTCTGATATGCCTGTCTTATATGCAACAGGAGACAAAGTGAGCCCTTCCCCAAAGTTTTAACAGTTATAGCTCTTTCAAAAGTCCAAGACAAACTTAACTGTGAGCTTCTGTAAAAGTATTTTTAAAAGTTACATTGTCCGAGGTACAAGGTCATAGGTAAACAATTACTATCCAAGAAGAAGAAATAAAAGGATAGAAAAGAATCAGATCAAAGCAAAAGTGAGGGCTGGG
>NW_004524902.1:1305788-1306656 GCF_000260255.1 Octodon degus
GCCCCACCTAACATCCTTACTAGTGACAGGGCACATAACCTTTCTCTTGAGCTGGTGCTGCTCTCTAGTTGATGCTTTGCTCAGTCAGTGATTAACATTCCTGTCATATTCAATTTGTTGGCAGCCATGGAAACTTCGGCCTCATTCTCTCAGTTTTGTATGCTGCCCTTTCAAGACACTGCCCTTATGGGTTCTTTACCTGGTGTCATAAGCCTTCCAGTCAAGTATGGGTGGAAACTTCCATAATCCCACAACTTTTCTATTCCATGTGCGGGTAATACCACCATGTGGACAAAGTGAAAATCTTCTGCCAGCTCAAGCAGTAGTAGGTTCCCTTGGACCATGGCTGCACCAGGCTGTGGATGCCTGGGTGGTGGATCATGATGAAATAAATCCTGGGGAACCAACATCATAGATGACCCTTCCCCAACAGGAGGCCCAGGGGCTGTCCTCTTAAGGGAAAGTGTATATATCTGAACCTGCAATGATGGTTGGGCTCTTCTGATTAAAATGTTCTCAAGACATGCTGGAATCTTTTTATTTGTCCTTGTTCAAAGTATTGCACTTGGATAATTCTTTATTCCTATTTTTAAATATATTTTAATTTTTTTCTCATATTATGTAAGGACTTAAAGTTTAACATATCAATACTTGATGAAAAATACCTGTTCCATGTTATGTCTAAGATGTTTGATATTCAGACAGATAGTGAGGTTAAACTCAACAGCCTAGGTTATATGGTAATAGCAATAAGCTGCTCTTCTGGAGGGTTAACAACCTAAGTTTACAGACCAAAAATGAGACAAAAAGGAGGGCCACAAGCAAAGTCAACATTTTGGCCCTAGCCTTCCAAGGTCAATTAAGATTC
>NW_004524902.1:1307536-1312263 GCF_000260255.1 Octodon degus
CTGATTGCTATTTATTTCTCAATAAAATTGTGGAAAAAAACCAAAGTATTGCACTTGGGTTTTTTGTTCATTTGGTGGAGTTGGGAATTGAATCAAAGGCTTTCACACCAAATTACATCCCCACCCTTTGTTTATTTATTTTTATTTTGAGACAGTATCATGCTAAATTATCTTGGAATCTTCTAGCAGCAAAGCTTTTAGACACCAAATGCCCAAACTGTAACTAAAAATCTATTCATTTATTATAAAGTGTTAATACTGCTATTAACTTGAGTTCTAAGGTTTTAGTTTATAATAAAACAAGACTCATACACTAACATGTTTTGTCTTAATAGAAAAACACAATAACACACATGCCATAGGTTCTCCAGCATGCCTGGAGTCTGTCTCTTCGAAAGCTTTGATCATATTCATGCACAGCCAAGCCTGGCTTTAATTTCCTTTTAGTGGTGCTAACATCTTCAGCAACCATGCCTTGTTTGTTTCCAAATTTCTAAATAGTTTCTTTAGACACAAAAGTTAAGATTTTCAAAAATGTCTGTTCTACTTTTTTGGTCCTCATTTTTGCTATAAAGCTGGCCACAAGGAACCAGCAGTTCTCTTGTCACAGCCTGGACACTGGAATATATTTAAATTTCCTCTGCTTGATCAACTTGTTCACTCTCCTTAATCTGTCTCCTGCAGAGTCTCAGGGTATGGGCTGATTTGCTTTATCTTGCTTTGTTTTTGTTTTTTAAAAAATATTTTATTGAGAACCAAACAACAATGCAACAGTTTTGCAACCAATTACTAGCACATTTTCAATAATTAATGCATTGCATATTGTTGTCTTAGTGGTCATTCATTGTACAAAATGCAGACCTGATATCAGGTTGTTCTTGTTTTTAAAGTATTTCATATAGGATCCCACTATGCAGCTTGGGCTCATAGTAATCTTCCTGATTTTGGCCTCCCCAGTGCTGCAACTACACCTGTATACCACTGTGTCTGGCCCGGTTGGCCAGCTCATTGTGCCTGGGGTGGGGCTAGCATGGCATGTGGTGCCAGGGATCGAACCTCAGTCCCTGTGCTTGCCTAAGTAGGAACTTAGGCCACTACACTATCTCACCAGTCCTTTCCATTTTGTTCCTTTTTTTTTTTTTTTCATTTTATTTTGTTTTGCTTGCCAGAGTGTAACATACGCGGACTGAACTCCAGTTGCCAAAGAAGTTTTTGTTCCCAACTGAAACTCTCTTTGTCTGGGCTTTACTGTCTGCATCCTAGTGACATTCCTCTGAGTTTCTAGACTTCAGAAGTGTTCACTAAGTTTTGCCCTCAGCATTCTAAGGCTTTCATATGTAAAACTTTCTGAACTGCTTCTTCCAACACAGTTACAAAGACCTCTGAACTGCATGGTAAGGCAGTTATTAGCAGTGGGCCCATTTCCAGAATTGATTTTCTAGTCATAAAATTGCTTAAATTAAAGACCAAACATCTTGGACATATTCTTTTGTTTAGTAAAATTCTGTAACTTTTCTATTTTTGTTTTACTCTTTTTTAATTTTCTTTCAAAAAGAAAATAAAGAGACAAAAGAAAAGGGCAAGTTTATTTTGGCTCACTGTTTCAGAGAGGTCAGCCTAAAGTTGATGAGCTGGCCCCAAGGTAGGGCGGAAGGCTATGGCAGAGGAAAGCTGCTTCACTGATGACAGCGAGGAAGGTCAGAGAGTAGGGAGGAGGTAAGTATAAGGATATGCCCTTCCTTGTCATGACCCTGGAGACCAGCTGGTTCCAATCAATCCCTACTGCCAAATAGGCATTCGGCTACGAACTCACAAGCAATGGAAAAAAAAGTAAAAGAAAAAAGCAGATAGTTGATTCAAAACTTTCAAAGGAACAGTCTAGAGCACATGTGGTACACCTAGCATAGGTGTGGTTTTAATTTTAAGACAAAATATGTTGATGTACGAGGTTTTTTTAAAACTAAAATCTGTGCATTAATGTTTAACCGCAATGTTGGCACTCTGTGATAACTAAGTGGGTTTGAGGTTGTAGTCTGGGCATATGGTCCCTAAACAGTTACCATCACTATGCTAGAGTGACAAATTCTGCAATCTTGGTCTATTACTTGAGAGGCTAACACAAGATGACCTCCAATTCCAGCAGCCTGTGTGTGCTACACGGAGTTCCAGGTCCACATCCTGGACTACAGAAAGACTCACTATCTCCTCCATTAAAACAAAATCATCAAAAGTCATAAAGCTACACATGTAAGATCTGTCTTTTTATTTTATAAAGCACTGAATACTAGGTGAAGCAGAGTTATCCTGTCGGCTGGTGTATACATCGATAAGTGAAAAAAATTAAATATACATACATATATTAATATGTAAGGAGATATAAATATATAGTATATCAAGATATATACTTGTGATGGATCTCAAAGAAACACTGGAATTTGAATGGAATGTCAGTAGAAGGTTTCAAAGAGGCAAATGAGGTAAACAATGTCCAGGTACAAGAAAGCTTATCAGATCAGAAGAAAAGCAAAGGCATCCTTTCCTTGCTCAGGCAAAACTGTTTTGCATATTCTTGAGCTTTTCTGCATGTATTGTTTCACACTGCCAAATTCCTATAAGCTATTGTGCTCATTTTAATCTCCATTACCAGATAAGCCTACTAGGATGACAGTTGCTTTTGCAGTTCCTTTTTATGTTTCCATAAATTTCTTTAAGACACGAGTAAAACCCCAAAATATGTCCTCCAAGTTTTCCATGATTGCTTGTCCATTTTCTTCCTTAATAATGCGGACAGATGGCTAACCTATTGCTTCTATTGAGAAGTTTATTTTCAATGATCCAAGAATTGAATCTCCTGTATCTGAATCACATTAACCCTTATGACACCAGCACAATCAGCCACACAAGGAGACATGCTGAGGAAATACTGTGAATTTTCACAGCTGCTGGTAGGATTTCCAAATGTAGAAATACATTATTTTCTTTCCATAGGACAGCTATTTTCATAGGCCTTCACTCACACTTCTACTGGACCTAGTCTTTCTAAATACTGAACAGGGGGCCAGGAAGGTAGCTGGGGCTCGTGAGATAGCTCAGTAGAATAAGTGCTTGCTAGGCAAGTGCAAGGGCCTGTGTTCAATCTCCGGCTCTGCATAAAATTAAATAAATAAATACTGAACAGAATAGACTATCATGGAATAGTCTGTTTAAAGTAGAAATCGTATAAAACATATTCCCACCTAAATATGGAGAGAGAAGATGCAAAGATTCACAGATTGGGCCTCTTAAATTATAAAATAGACCAAAAAACATATTATCTTCATCAAATGAGCATTTACTACTTAGTGGAAAATTAACTTTTGATATTTTCAAGATAATGTAGAGTTACTTATGTTAAAATACCTGTCTTGGTTACTTTTCTTTCCTTGCTGGGACAAAATACCCAACACCCAAAATTAAGGAAGGATGTGCTTGTTTAGCTCATAGTTAATGGAGGTTTCAGTCCATACTCAGCTGGCTCCAACCAGGGTGGCAAATGGCCGAGGGCAGCAGTTCACGGCAGCAGAAAAGAGCCAAGAGCAAAAGGAGGGGCAGCAGCTGAGGCAGATCACAAGCCTCTCTTCCCTCGCCATACTGTATTCACACTAGCGGCCCCAGGGCGGGTGCAGCACTCACACCCACAATTCTAGCATTGGATCATGAATTCATCGCAAACTCCAGAAGCCTGCCCCAGTGACTACCTGAAGCTGTGGGAGGACAACTGGATACTCACTACAACAATAACTATTAGAGTGAATTTGAGCATTCACGGAGTTAAGCCAAGCATTCTTTTCCATTTAATACACATCCAATCACATTTCTCGAGAGGTATTAGAACAATGTCATGCCAAAAAACTTTCTATTTACCTTGAAATGATTTAAATTGAGACATTTGCTTCAAACTCTTTGAAGTACTTAGGAGATGAGTTTATCAGTGCTGTTTGAAATTACATTTAAAAACAGAGAGTATTTCCAGCCACTTAGCTTATTTTTAAATATTCACGATGGTATGCGATAAGCCTACTATACAGATAAACCCTGCTGTGTTCTCTGAGAGCATAACCTTGTCTCTAAATCAAAGTATATCTACGGACACACTCTCCCTGGGTTATATCTTTTATTCTAATGAGGATAATTTTAGTTATGGTTACAACATATCTCATGATAATAAAGTTAACTGCACTTCAAGCTAGAAATAACTATAAAGCAAATGCAAAACGCTCTATTAAAGAGGTAATTTTTGATAGAAAGGCCTTTTATAATAAGAATAGGAACTCTATGGGTAAAACTAAATTTACATGTAGGTATAAAAGCAATTAGCACCTTAAAGCAGTCTTAGAACATCAACAGGTGAAAGATAGATAGTGATCAAGACAGTGATTGCTATGGAAGTAAAGTGGGAGAAAAAGCAGATGCAAGTGAAATATGAGTGAAAGCAGTTTCCTGGGCTGCATAACAAGTATCAATCAAAGTAAATTGATTGCCAGGGAATAAGAGTGCTAACAAGGCAATCAAGAACTCTCCACTCCCATGCAACGCAAGATATCCTAAATTAGAGAAAGTTGAACATGCAAATTAGTGAATGACTTCAGTTAATCACAAAACACAAGCTAGTCCTGTCACTGTCATATTTACTAGTAAATCAAAATGAAGTTTGTGTAGTTATTTCAGAAGAAAGAGATAGAGGGGGC
>NW_004524902.1:1313448-1317225 GCF_000260255.1 Octodon degus
TATATAGTTACATTCTCTTAATGAATAGAGGGATTTGTTCTAATGGTGTTTGTAAATAGGATATCATGTCTGCATCTTGTACAGCAATTAACCACTAGGAGGAATGTATGCAATGTGTTAATTATTGAAACTGTCCTACCGATTTGGTTTGAAATTCTCTCATTGCTATTTGTTTCTCAATAAAATTATGAAAAACAAAAAAAGGAAATCCTTCATCAGTATTTCTGATGGCTGAATAAATAAATAAGTAAATTTTCAGAACCACCGTTGGATGGATGTTAATGCCTTAAGGGGTATGCATGTGAAGGAGACAAATATTCTTTTTCTAATAGAATATTCTGATAAAATGTCATAACAATTAGTATTCTTGGTAGTTATGGAAAAATATATTAAATAAATTATCCAGTCATATTCTAGCCTAAAAAAAAAAAGAAAGTATATCAGCCTTAAAGGAAAAAGTTAAAAAAATTAAAAAAAATTAAAAAATTAAAAAAGAAAATACATAATGATTAAATGTTGCCATGAATTGAAAAAAAAGAAAAAAAAAAGAAAAAGTTGATGAACACACACACACACATACACACACACACACACACGTGGCAACAAGATCACCCTGAGATTTATTGAATTCTCACATATTTTCCTTGCAAAAGATGGATGAAATGGGCCGGGAAGATAGCTCAGTAGAATAAGTGCTTGCCTGACAAGTACGGAGTCCTGAGTTCAATCCCCAGAACCATGAGAAAAAAAAAAAAAGATGGATGAATTACATGAACAAAAGTAGAAGTGGTTTGTGTGGGTTTAAAACATATTCTCGGCATTTGTTCATAATGAAAGATGTGCTTGCCAAGTTGTGTATTATTGTTTTCAGCCATCTGTGAAGGAAAAGCTGTGGCATGTATTTTTTTTCAATTTACAGCATAAAGGCATCAATTATTTTCTTGAAATAACTGTTCATTAAAAATTAGGACCAAGGGCCGGCATGAGAGCTCTGGAGACTAAAACGCCTGCTTAGGCAGAACACAGCGGCTGGGCTTTGATCCAGGGTGTGCCGCGCCTGCCCGACCCCAGGGGCGCCCTGAGCTGGTGACTGGGTGTTGTGGTGCGTGCCTGTAATCCCAGCGCTTGGGAGGCTGTCAACCGGAAAATCACTACGAGTCCGATCTACATAATGGGACTCTGGACACCCTCTAGACCGTACCCTAAATACAGAAAGAAAAAAAAAAAAAATGGACCAAGCAACTAGGAAAAAACAAAAATTTATGCACACATCCCTTATATTTTAACTCTACAAAAGATTTATTTAAATATGACTTAGAGGTCTCAGAACAATATTATCACCAATCAGTAACTGATTTTGAATGTTTGGAAAAGAAAAATGCAAGTTTTCTAGTAGGCTGTAATTACTTTAGCATCAGAGACCAAATGTCTTGTGTATCTTTTCACTATCCCAAGTGCTAGGACAGCTTTCAGTAAATGTTAGTCAACGGATTGACTGAGGTATCTCAGCAAGAAAGCTTGTTCCCAAGCTTCTAATTGATAACAGGCTACTTTTTTTATGTAATCCCAGATAATTTAGTCAAATGATACATAGAATTTTTTTAATTTTATCATTTTTAGTAGAGTTTTCTTTTTTTTTTTAAATGAAGCTAAATCAGCTCTTTGCATGAACTCTGTTCTTCTTAGTAAATAAAGTAAGTCAATGTGCATGGCGTAATTTATTAGATGATAAAAATTTTACCTTTTTAGTAAACATAAGGATTTGGCAGGAGAGACATGGAAATTCAAATTCAAGCACTTGAGTTAGGTTTTCATGTTTTGTGTGAAGAAAAAACAAAACAAAACAAACAAACACAGAGCAGAGAAGCTGAAGCCATACATCCTGCTTCTAAACTCTGTTTTTACCATTTACAGAGTTAGTAAAGGCCTTACAACCTTGGCTTGCTTAATTAATCCATCTGAGGCTTAGTTTCACTGTCTATAAAATGGGTATAGTAACAGTATCTTATGCCTGGGATTATTTTCTTTCCTTGTATTTTTTTTTCCCTAAATTGTAGAATAGGCATAAGTAGAACTATATCACTTCTCTGTGAAAGAAATATTTTAAACTTATTTTACCTTTAAGTTAAGGCATATAGTTTGTAGACTAGTACAGCCACTATGAAAATTAGTTTGGAAATTCCTCAAAAAAACTAGGATTAGAAAGCCCATTCGACCCAGCTATTCCACTCCTGGGTATTTTCCCAGAAAACGTAAAACATCATGCCATAGGGGCCAGCAAGATAACTCAGTGTTATAAAGTGGAGAGACCACGGTTCGATCCCTGGCACCACAAGCCTCACCAGCCACGCCCCTAGGGTAGGCTGAGCCAGCCACCAAAATAAAAAATCATACCATAATGACATATACATACCCATGTTTGTAGCAGTGCAATTTGCTATAGCTAAATCTTGGAAACAATCCAAATGCTCATGAAGTGAGGAATGGAGAGAAAAAGATGTGGTATTTTTTAGTTTCATGTTTGATGAGCTCCAGAAACAGTGTTGCCATAAAGTGTTAGCTTTTGTTTTACTCTCTTTGGTAGTAGCAGAGATGAGTAATTGCTATATTGGAATTTACAGCAGTTGATCTTCATTTCGAGTGAAACTCAGAAATAAATACATATTCATAGATTTTTTAAAATGTGGCACACTTTCATGCATTGAAATAAACCTTTGCTTGTAACACAGTGCATTTAAATATATTTACATTTACATTCACAACTCATATTTAAAATGGAAGAGTAGGAAATTACTTTTGTCTCTAATAAATGTAGATTTCCAAAATTTAAGCTCTTGGGAAAAACTAATTACTATTCAAAAATGCTACTTTTAATGCAGTTTATTCAGAGAAGCCAGAAACGCATTTTGTGCTGACTGATTTCCCTCACTCTTGCTCTTGCAAAGTGAGTTAGGTGCAGCTGCACCCAGTTGCCTCTTTTCTCAACTAATCTAATTTTTGTTAAATCTACATCATTAAATTTAAAAGGAAGCTAGTTTTAGAGCATTAATTTCAATGTTCTGTGAGGACTATACTTAATAGACACTGATGAAACAACTATGGAATACTCACTATTGGAAAATAACAACTTACAATTATGTCTAAAATTCCTTTGCAAAGCCATTTATCTGACTCTACCTTGAAGAAATCAAAATAGAAAATTTTCATTTAATGTATGAAGGATATAAATTTTCCTAAAAGTATGCTGGACCTCTCAAATTTAAACAGAAAAGAATTTCTTAGACCTAATGTTTTTAAAAAAAATCAATGAACAAATATCCAGTCAATCAAAGATTAAAGTAAAAGAACCAACTTATGTATATAACATTTTTATTTTTACTTTCCCTGATTGGGGAGCATTTCTCAGACTGGATAAATTACTTTGTGTTCTCATCATGCTTTATACGAGTCTAATTGTAGGACTGCAATAATGATGCGAGCTCAAAATAAGTTATTTCAGGGTTTACTATTATGTAAGGCTAGCATTACCTGGATGGATAGTGAAATCTCACCAGAATGAGACATCGCTAAATATTCATTATGATTATTCATCAGTAGTAGATACAGTGTGTGCATTCTAATTTTGAAATTTTAAAAATTCTAACTCAATTCATGAAACCTCTGTGAGCAGTCAATTTACTTGACACACGTAGCTTCTAGCTTCATCTACTGAAAATGTATCAGACAGTGAAGAGATTTCTGTGCTCTGTCTCTCTCTCTGTCTCTCTCTGTGTCTCT
>NW_004524902.1:1317345-1332776 GCF_000260255.1 Octodon degus
TTCTCTCTCTCTCTCTCGGCTTTCTAACGCCAAATACAGTGAGGCATGGTATTGCACATGTCAGTCAGCTACTTGGGAGCTTGGGAGTCTGAGACAACAGGATACAAGAGGTGAGGCCATCTGGGGAACTGTAAATGTCTAACAAATAACAGGAAAAAAAAACATTTTCAGTAGAATTGCAAAACCTCCTACTTCAAAATCATATATAAGGAAAATATAGTGCAAATTGTAGCTTTTGTGCTACTAATTTGCAGCCTTTACTTATGCTGATAATGGTCTGTTTATAGAATAAGGAACAAACATTAAAACCCATGATTTGGTAAACAATACAAAAACATCATTTAAAACCTTGAAAAACTTTAGAAAATAAATGAAATAAGAAAATGAATTGCTAATACACCAAGTGGAAAATAATTCTTTTACAGCCTTTAGTTTAGACAAGTGGATTTCAGACTAATATGTAGAATAAATATAGTTGCTTTATATGCTTATTTATTTCATTTTAGATTCAAATGTTAAATTTGTTTTTTTTTAATTTATTTTTAACATTTATTGTGTGTGTGTGGCCAGCTCAGCCCACCAGGGGGCGCGGCTGGCTGGCATGTGGCGCTGGGGGACCGAACCGCGGTCCCTGTGCTTTGCCAAGCTTGCTCCAAGTAGGTGCTTTAGACCACTGAGCCATCTCTCCAGCCCCTCAAATGTTAAATTTGAAATAGCATTAGAAAAAAAAACTATTGAGCTACAATTATAATCAATCATATTAAATAATAGTTCATGCATAAAATTTATTTTTCTCTTTTGAAGAAAAAAGTCTTTTAATTAAATGTGATTATACCTTTCAAGTACCAAGAGGCTAGACTGGGTAAATGGCTTAAAAAACCACAAGCAACTTGAAAAACAAAATTAAAAACAAGATACTTGGGTGAGATGGAATCTCAGTTTTGTTTTTATTTGCATTTCTGAAATAATTAATGATGCTGAACATTTTTTTCATATATTTACTTGACATTTGTATTCTTTCTTCTGAAAAGTATATATTCATTTCAGATGGCTATTTATGGATTAGGTCTTTGACTTTGGGAGACCTGGTTATTATTTTAATTCTTTTTATGTTCTAAAAAGGCCTTTATAGAAGACCTTTGTCAGAGGGACACTTGGCTGCAACTTTTTTTTCCCCAGTTTGTGGTTTTCTTTTTACTCTGTTGGAGATTTGCTTTGAAGAGCAGACACTTTTTGAAAAGATGAGATCCCAGTTGTTCATTCTTTGAAGTATTTCCTGTGAAGTTTGGTTTTTGTTCATGAACCCTCTACCTACCCTATGTCTTTAAAATTTCTACCTACATTTTCCTCCAGAAGATTCAGTGTTTCTGTTTTAATACTTAAATCTTTGATCTATTTGACGGTGGCTAACATCATGAAGTCAGCCAATAAAAAAATGCTGGGAAGGCTGTGGAGAAAAAGGTACACTTGTGCACTGTTGGTAAGAGGCACACAGATACAACCACTATGAAAATCAGTGTGAAGTCTTCTTCAAAAGCTAGGATTGAAGATCTCATTTAAGCCAGCTATTCCCTCCTGGGTATTCCAGAAGAACTGAAAAACTCATAGTATAGCAATATATGTGCACCTATGTTTATAGCAGTGCAATTTATTATAGCTAAATCCAGGAAACAACTCAGATGCCCATCAACTGGAGAATATATAAAGAAGATGTGGTCTTTTTATACAATGGAGTATTATTCAGCTATAAAGCAGCACAAATTTGAGTCTTTTGTAGTTAAATGGATGCAACTAGAGAACATACTCTTAAGTGAAATGCATCAGACTAGCATGTGCAAACATTGTATTGTCTTCTTAGTGTGAAAACCTGAAAAAGAAAAATGGAATCTCAATGGTACAATAGATACTGGGAAAAGGGAATGAATTTATTGAAAAGGAATCAGTTACTGAGTGGAGTAGAACGATAGGAGAGAGACTCAGGGAAAGATATATTTATGTATATAAGCGGGATAGTTTGGACAACTGTACTGTGGATTTCTGCTGGTCCATGAAAAGAGGGAGTTAATGCTTGAATTTTTTTCATCTTTTTTTCTCTTTTTAATTTCTTACACAATTCTTTCCTTTTTTCTTTTTTCTTCTAATTTTACATGTATGTACCTGAGAATATGAATAACTGATTGGACGATAACAGTATGCAGTACAACAAGTACTGTGAAATTCATATTGCTTTGTTAAATGAAATTCTGTACCATTTGTAAATTATTTTTTGTTTTAATTCTAATTTGTACTCTCATTAAAAAATTAAAAAACAAGATACTTGAACCACATAATTAAAATAGCTTCACAAGGGCTGGCCAGATAGCTCAGTGGACTAAAGCACCTGCTTAGGCAGGCGCAGTGACCGGGGTTCAATACCTGGCATGTTGTGCTTGTACCCGGAGTGCACTGAGACAGCGATTGAAACTGGGCTTATGGCACATGCCTGTAATCCCAGCGCTTGGGAGGCTGAAAACAGGAGGATCACTATAAGTCTGATTTGTGTAGTGAGACCTTGTACACCTACACTAAAAATACATTTCAAAAATGAAAGTAAATAAAGTGCAACAAACTTCTAATGTTTATCATTAAGCTTGTACTAGTACTTGAATATTCCACAAAACAATCATTTAACTTGTATTTTTTAAAGTTTCTATTTGCCTTGGATGTACAGAACAAGCAGCATTACTCTACCATATATATATATATTTTCCCCCTCCATGAATCATTTTGATTCCACAGTTCATCTCTTTTGCAATATAAATTATGACCTTTAACAAGAGGGAAGATGGAAAGTACAAGCATGGTATTAATAGTTTTGCACAGTTATCACATAGGAATTTGTGGTTTGTACTGTAAATAATCAGTTCAAATGTCAGTCTAAACCAACTGGAGTGTACTGCACACCTCTCAGTTCCAAGGGATTTCCTCCTTTTTCCCCCAACACGTAATTCACATATCTTGTAAAAATGTAAATGCTTACTCATAGGTTTTGGAATGGACAATTTTAATGGAAAACATGTTTTTGGAAAATGCAATCAAATAAAAATAAAAAGTCTCCATTTGGAATAGTCTTTAATTTCAAATTTCTTAAGTTTTGGGGTTGCATAAATCTTTGCATATACAGTATTTAATTTTACATCCTTGCTTAAATTCAGCAGAATCCAAAAGAAATGAAATATGCATATTGTCATTCATTTCCATTTAAATGTTTTTTTTAAGATATCTGAATGGCTCATCATGTGTACTGATTGCTCAATTTTTGATCTTTAAAAAAATAATTTACCCAGTTGTTATTGGAAAGTACTAGTTACGCAGCTCAGTGGGTCTTTGGCACATTTGTACACACACATAGCACACCAAACTTCAGCTGAAGAACGTTTTCAAGTCATCTGAACATGTGCTACTGTTGGATCATATCACGGATCGCTTTGCATATGCTTTTATTGCTGAAGACACTGATTTAAATAGCAATAAAAGGCTCTTATTTATACTTGGATCTTAAAGTATTGCTGTTAGGAGTTTGCACACTCACATATGTATTTATAACATGCAAATGACCCTATGGCTTTGGAAAAGAAAAGCATGAAAAGTTGAGAATGTACATGTGCCATGTAACTCTTTTTCACTTGCTCCACTTATTCACCAGGTATTTATGGAACTTTGACTATTTTTTCTAGATAATAGGCAGACAGTAGTGAACAAAAGAAAGTCTACCTGGAATTTACAATGCATGAGGACACACAGAAAAGTAATATAGCACATTACAGAGTGTTAATTTCATTTAACAAATATGCAAGGAAGTTTTCTATTTTGCTCTGCTTATTTGGGAACGGCACCAGAAAGAGAAAAGCCAGCCACGTGAATGCACAACAAAATTGCACTGCAAGGAGAGTGGTCAGCAGTGGCAAAAGAGACTCTGACTGTGTTCTAGGACCTCCACAGCTGGCTGTCAAGCAGCAGAGAGTGAAGAAAAAAAAAAAAAAAGGAGGGGAGAATGTGTTGAATAAGCAATAGTGGCCAGAATACATCAGTTGGTGAAATAGTATGAGTGCGTGCATGTGCAGTAGGGGAGCAGGGAGCCCAGAGGAGGAACGGCAGGACTGACACTCCTTTTGAAGGATCAGTCTGCCATCACATGCCGACTAGAATGAACAAACAGCAAAAATAAGTGCATGTTCAGTGCTGTCCTGAACACCGGGGATCTCTATTTTATTATTATTATTACCTCTTGATATTTCCTGAACACCTGGAATGCTAATTTTCCTCCAGACCCTCACCACATGACACTCCCTTGTCATTGATATTTTTAATTTCAGTTTTCTGGGCTGGCCAAATAGCTCAATGGACTAAAGCACCTGTTTAGGCTGAACACAGTGGACTGTAGTTCTATCCCTGGCACCACATGCATGCTGGCCCCACCCCCGAGGTGTGCTGAGATGTTGAATGAGACTGGGAATGGTGGACCGTGCCTCTAATCCCAGCGTTCGGGAAACTGAAAAAAGTCCAATCTGTAGTGAGATACTGTAGACCTTGTACTAAATACATTAATTTTTTTTATTTTTCCATGTTGTTAATTAGTGCACATTGGTAATACATGTTAATGGGCTTCACTTTGGCAGATTTGTACATGCACATAACATATTCTATCATTACCTCCACCCCCTAGCCTTTTGCCCTGCCTAGTTTCACAGGTCTTGGGGAACTTGGATATATTCTGTTCATATCATGGTAGAAGGGAGTTTTAGTAGGAGAAATGGAAGGGGGGTTATTTATTATATTAAATCCTTGTGTGACATACTATAATAATTGTATCCCTCTTATTTTAGAATTTAAATGACATATTTAAGTGTAGCTATATTACATTTATTATTTATTAGCTATTAAAAGATACACTGCTTACAACTCTCACACATCTTCTCTATGCTGTATCATTTGCTTAATCATGAATTGCTGCACAAGGGAACTATCTTATGTTCTTAGCACTGTGTCTTTGGCTTTCAGAAAGGCATTTATTTCTTTACTCTGAGAAGTACCTGCTATGATACAAAATACGTTCCTAAAGGACATGCTTTCATTTTATTTAAGCCAGGCAACAAGTTCCTTTGTTGCAGCAAAAAAAGTATATGGCATTTCAGCAGGCAGACTGGGATGGACATTTGTTGAATGGCAGAAACATGAAAATGCACTTTTTCTGAATCATTTTTTATTCTTCTGCTCCCAATCCCAGGCATCACTGTCTTTTCTATTGGAAACTTAAACCTTCAACTCTAGGGTCTAGTTGGCCTTAGAGCCAGGGGACTACATCCTAGTAGTGTCAGTGCAGCAAAAAAATCATAGCACTCAGCAGTGAAATGGTTAACATGTTAGCCAGTAATAACAAAAATCATTCTCCATGCTATTATTTCATTTTAAATTAATAGGAGTCTATCATTCTTGCAAAAGGATGCTTATTAGGGTAAGATAAGTGGGCAAAGGGAAGCACTTGATTTATGCAACTACTTGGGACCATGTTCTCAATAACATTTATCATCTCTACTTACCTGTGAGAGTTTCATTATCAGACCATAAAGTGGTACTTTCTGAGTCCATTCCCAAACGCCAACAAAGATTTAATAAAACTGTGTCAAGAGCAGGGGAAACTCACATTTATAAGGGCCTGACAGGTCAAGTGATTTCCACTTGCCTAGAATCCCTGCATGAAAGCCAGCAGCTAAGAATTTTTTAACCTCACTTTACATGAGAGATGATTGTGACTTAGGCTTGGCTAACTTGAGGTTGCACAGCCTGATCCACTTCCAGGCCTATAACTAGAATCTGCATATTTTTTATGTGCACCTATCAAGGGTCAGTTTACACAGCAATCCCATGGAATCTCATGCATCTGTCCACAGACTGCTTAGATGCTTAGAATTGATTTTCATTTTGTCTCTTAATGTTTATTTTCTATTGTTTCATTTTGTTTTGATCTATTTTTCTCTATTCTACTTCATACTTTACATGGCTTTTCTTTCCCCTCCTTACCCAAAACTTTTCACACCGTTCTTTACTTGACCCACTTTCTTCTGTCTTTTTGACAGGGGAAAGGGACATTGGACTAGGTAACACTAGGTGTGTGATAGACCAATTGTCTTTCAATGGCAGCTGCCTCGCCTAATGAGAGCAAAGCAATCAGAGACCAGCAAAATATGAGACATAAAGAAATCCTAAAATATCTCTTCCAATTTCTTTGCTTGTCACTCCCATCATCTAGCCATAATCTTGTCCTTCTCTGTCTTCTTCTGTGATTAGTTTGCCTTCCAGTTTCCTCTTCTCTTATTTTTGAGATTTTTTTTTGGTTCTTCATTGTTAAAATACTTACTTTTCAACTATATTACGTGTGCATTATTTTTAATTTGCTAATTGATAAAAAGAAGCAAAAGAGTCATACTTAGTTCACTGCTGTAGCAGCTCGAAAATATCATATTTCTTCATGGAGAGCAGTGCTCATCTGCTGACAGAGAGTTCAGTTATTAAACTATGACAGTGATAACTGAGATTGCCTCAGGGATTTACAGGCTGGACCTACAGATGTCAAGCAAGTAACACAAAGCAAAACCAAACTTGTCATCCCTCCCTTCATTTTGTATCTGTCTCTTTCATTATCTTAAATTTTGGGTCAGATTCCTGCTCAGCGCCAAACATAAGCAGGTCAATTTATTTAAAGCATACCTGTCAAAACCTAGTAATACAAGGTTTATCTACCCTAACTTTACCTGATCTCCCTCATCCTCTATCAAGACTGAGATACCAGCATGCAGTAAAGATGTGCAAGGACACAGTGCTGGCTTTTACAACATCCTTCTCCAGAACTCCTGGAGTGACACCTTCAAGTCTCCAGTCCTTATAAATCTACAGTTAGCTTGAACTTCATGTGAAGGATAGATCTTCCCGGAGGAGACTACACCTTTAAGCAGAAGCAATTGCCCACCCCACAAAGCAAAAGCAATCATTCCCTGGCCACTAGATTGCCCCCTTATAGCACAGCACAGGAGCCACCTCATTGGCTCCTGAACTGTTCTGAGATGACAATGATTGAGCAGATGCAGCTTGACTAAGCTACTCTACCAGCTATGCAACCTTCCAGCTTTGCGTAAACTCATCCTTTGCTTTTACACCTTTTGATAAACCTCTGTTGCAAATACAGATCTGAAGCTCTTTGTCTTCCCGGTATAGCCATGGGGACAACAGCTCTTTCCCTGCCCTTCCTAACTGCTCAGCCTTGATCTGCTAGCACCCCTGAGAGCCAGAGCATTTGTCTTAAAGCTTTGGTTATAAAAATATGCTTGTTATATAGACTTACGTTGCAACATTCAAAGACCGAAACATCTGTAGATGACTACTTCCCAAAAATCAGTGGCTTAGAAATGAAAATAATTGTGAGAATGAGGAACGTACATAGTAATTTTTAAATTGAATATACGAGTAGTTACCTAAACTATGCTTAGTGAAAAACAAAAACATGATTAGTAAAGAGGCTCAATATAATTTAATTTGCTCTAATTTACTTATCATTATCTTTAATAATCTAAAAGTATAGTGTCTTCTAATTGGTTTTTTAAAATATTAAATAGCAAGATTCATATTTTTATTACACAATTTGTGATTTTCTTACAGTTTGCTATTTATGATTTACAAACTCAATTCAATCACTCATGACAAGTATTCTTATATTTCATTGTATATTTTCTAGATTGAATATAAATGATAAGATAATTTATATTAAAGTTGTTTCAATTACCTAATATATATGTATTGTATATCCACACATTTATATGCATAATTTCAAAAATGAAATGTATTTCCACAAGGCGTTTCTAACAATAGTTCTATACATTATTCACTAAATAAATAACATATGTACAATAGATGTCAAATAATTTCTTACAGGGATATGCCAAATGATTCTCATAGTTTGTTAGAAAAACAATCAAATGGCAGATAGAACTAAATTTTGAAGATTACACCAATGGACAGGAATGTGTGATCGGTAGAAATGTAAAAGGATGTAAATAAGCTATAAAGCTAGTACTGCACTTATAAAAGCCTAACCGGCATGAAGTTACCTGTCACGTACATGATGGTTACTAGCATACTCTTTTTGTGTTTTTTGGTAGAAATGGATAGAACCAAACCACTTAAAATTAGACACGCTACAGAAATTCATGCATCTTAATGAGAAAAAGAGAAGAGAGTTTGGGAAGAGCTTCTGAAAAGGACAATACTTAGAAATCCGTGAAGGAAACCTGCATTCGTCGAGCCTCACATTTCACTGAATGGTTTTTCATTGCTTCTGGGAAACAGTGACGCTAGCAAATCAGGCATTTTCAGTCCCATGTTGCCAGTATTGTCATAATGTCCACACTGCTGTTTCAGGACATCGCGGGGCCCAGAGACAGCTGCGGTCCTCTGTTAACTGGTTTCTCCCACTGGGTTGTGTGCCTGGAGATGACGACCAGGTTCTGCCACTCTTCTTAGTTCCGACTGTTGCTTGAGACTCTGCTGTTTATGCAAAAGGTGTGACTCCCTGGAGTTAAGTTTCTTTGCCTCCTCATGAAGAGTGCCATGAAGAACACAGAGCTTTCACTCTTTGCATATCCTCAAGGACATCATTGCTTTTGCATTTATTTATTTATTTGCAAAATTTATGTTTTTTTTTTCTTAAGAGCCTAAAATGTACAAACCATGACAAAGGTGGCAGGTAAATAAAAATGGAATTACAGTTCCAATATAAAATGCTATAATAGAGATAATGAGCTACCAAAGGCACTTGGAAAATTCAGACGACATCACTGGAGCACAGGTGTAGAAGGGAGGGCCATTATTTTAGTAATATGTTATTAAAATAATATAAAGGAATAATTAGAGCAAGATGAACAGGAAAGAAAGAGGCAGAGGCTCAGATGTGTCGATGCCTGGTTAAAAATTAAACAAAGCTATAACAAACAAGCAAACACCATACACAGCACCCTACCTTATTTGTTCTTTCTAGGTGAAGTCTTCAAACTGATCAAATATTATTCTGTTTCTCATAAGTACAATAGTTTTATGGGTCCATATTTTCTCCAAATAAGAGTGAAGTACCACCATTTTATGTTCTTTATATTTTTATTTGCATTGATTTGCTATTTTAGTAGCTCGTGACTTGACCATAGAGCTGTTACCTAGCATGTGACTTGCTTAGTCACCTCTCTTCTTCTGGTTCTCCTTCCCATGCTACCAGTTATTTGACCACTTTTTCTCGTGGTGAGCATTCAACAACATCTGGGAGCAACAGCCGAGATGAAGCAGCTACCCAATCTGTTACTAGTCTTTGATAATTTATTGCCTATTTCTTATTCTGTTAAAAAATTTGATGTGGAGGAAAAAACTTAAAGCTTGAAGTTAAAATAGTTTTGGTGTCTCTGAAACTTTTACTAAAAGTAATTTCTTCTCCAATTTCTGTACATAATAAAAGTGTAAATATTGATATTTGGCCATTTATTTTCCCAAGTCAACCTACTCAGCATGGAACAAAACAATCCTTTTGAATTTTTACTATGCAGGCAGTAATCATAGCATCAATGAGTATTCATCTTTCTTCTTCAAGCCACTAAATTTAAATAGCATATATTTGTACAGAAACAAAATTGTCTGAGATACTTTGAGTTTATAATGAGGAATAAATATTTCATGAGAGACAAAGCTTGATTAATCAGTGCTACATTTACTTTAAGGATAAATTTTATTTTACCTTATTTTTAATGAATTAATTTGTATTAATTTCCTTACTGAATATAACAACCAGGTTTTGTTAATCTACATATTTCTTGGATGAATAATTAACTCACCAGGGAAGTAATTTTTGGTTGACTTCCTAAAGCACCTTCTATATCATAGTAAATCCTTTAAAGACATATCCTCTTTAGTCATAGACTAGCTTGTTATATTGTGGAAATCAAAAGGAAATTCAGATCTGTAATGTGTAAAGTGAGTGTACTGGCTAATCCTGTTGCTCTCATGTAGATTTTGTATGAACTTCTATCAATGTTGGAGCTCAAAAGAAGTCCGGAAAGCTCAAAGTACAATTTAAAAATAACCTTATAAGGAGCAGAGAGACAGCTCAGCAGTCTAAGCACCTACCTGGCAAGTGCAAGGACCCAAGTTCAATGCCTGGTACCACATGCCATGCTGGTCCTGCCCTCAGTTGCACTGAGCCAGCCACTGAGACCAGACGTGGCAGTGCATGCCTGTAATCCCAGCTCTGGGGAGGCTGAAAACAGGAGAAAAATTACTGCTCTGAGCCGTGAAGCTAGATCCAGTATGAAATACATAAAAAAAATTTTAAAGGCTTATATCAAAGTTCATTGTTTCTTTATACTACTCATCATTTAAATTTTGAGAAAAATAAATTGCTAATATACACAAACTTCTCATAAGGAAGTATTTCATCCAGACTACATTTTACTTTCCATATAGAAGTCATATGTTACTTATAGGATATGAAATCCTACAATATAGAAAGCAAGAAATTGTGTCTTTCCTCCTTTTTACAAATAAATCTTTATTAGAATCTATATTTGTTGAGCAAAAGGATTTTTCTGTATAAAGGCTTGGGAGGCACAGTTCTAGAAGCTAAGGCAGAAGGATCAGAAAATCAAGTCCAGCCTTGGCAACTTAACAACTTAGGGAGACCTTGTGGAAAATAAAATTAAAATTAAATAAGGCTTGGGATAGGGCTCAGTCCACAGTACTGTAAGAAAGAGAGTTTTATTTTGCAGGTCATTTCTAGTAGACCTTATATAGAATTGGTTGAAATACATTGAAAATGTGGCAGGGAAGAGACTCTGAACAGTGAAAGTCGGCTTTGAGGGTGCTCAGAGCTGCATGTGGGAGTGACCAGAAGAATGTGCTATAAAAAGTTCCAGCTGTTTCCTGATCACATGTGGAAACAGACAGAAACTTGCAGTGATTTTTCCTTATTTTACAAGGTTATGTGAGATGACTGGGGACCCATTTCCCTTTGAAATAAATTAAGCCAAGACAGTTTTCTTGACTTAATTTAGCTGCTCCCCTATATCGCTTGGTGTGCCTTGAAATGGAAAAGCCTGTTTTTGGATCCACAGACAAGAACCCATACTTTCTGGATATAAAATTTGTTGTACTTAAAGTATTACTCTCTTTTTACACTCACTGGTCAAATATCAGAAGCCTTGTCACTCTGCGCCAGGATGGTATTTGGAGAATAGAAAGAGGCCCAAATGCAACTCAACTCAATTTGTATGGAGGCGGTGGACCGAGCTGGAGCTGGGCGGTCTGAAAAGACAGAGGTCAAGTGTGTGAACACTCAGGACCCACATGCGCTTGTGTGTATGGATCTGGGAACCAGGAACCAAGCAGGAGGATGTGACCTGTGGAGGTGGAAGGTGCCACGGCCACCTGTCCCATGTGCTGGGAATCTGATTCAAAACAGCAAATGCTTGTTTTGCAGGGCAGAATTCCATAATCAAGATATCCCTAGGGCTGTGTTTCTTTAGGAAGTTGAGAAGGAGAAAGTGTTACCTTGTTTTCAGTTATTTCTTCGATATTCAAAGCACATCCCTCAACCGCTGGCTCACGGGCATATTTTTTTGCTACCCCTCACTGTTCTGTATCCCTCTTGTAAGAAACCATATAATTATAATATATATATATATATATATATATATATATATATATACATATATATATACTAGAATGTATATATAATACTATAATACATATATACATATTGCTATAAGACAAGGCAGTTTTTCCATTCTATGCTTCTTGATCACATATGCAAATCTCCTTAGGCCTGGATATCTTGGGGGATATTATTCAGCCTGCCACATTGTATGTATAAAGAATAATACTAATGTCAATGTTCACAACAGCAGTGAAGGTTTATTGAAATCTCTCAGTAAATTTTATGCATGGCCTTTGAGAAAGTTGGAAAGCAGTACACTTGTAAAGGACTCAAAATAGGCATAAATAAATTGTGGCTATTATTATCACTCTGAACATTATTATTCTCCTTTATGAAGAGAATTAATATGCATAATTCGCAGTTTGTATCTTTTCAAATGCTCTGCCAAATAAATTTCTCACTTCTGAAAGATGGCCTTTGTAGCAGTCCTCTCCTACAAACACTGGGCACAACGCATAATTGCAATTTCATACTCCATCTTTATCTCCAAATCAATTAGAGCTATAGCATTCCAATTATCATTTCATTGGCCAAATGAATAAGTATTGCATACTTCCCAGAAAACCCTCTCTGATAAACCTACCTCTTAATTTTTTTCATCTCTTTGTCATTTATTCTTTAGGCAACTATCCTTTTATAAAATTTTGTAAAACATATAAATATATAAAAGGCTATGTGAAGGATACAGGGATGTAGAAACAATCAGTAACAAAAATGTAAACACCACCAACTTACCATTACTAATCCCTTTAAACCGTTCATTGCCTTATTCCTCTCCTTCTCTGCTGCTGCATGTAATCATTACCCTGAATTCTGGTTCCATGGTTCCTTTGGTTCTTTATGCTGTTTTAATAAGCTTTCCACTTTCAAATCCTTTTACATAACAGTTGCAGCGGTACAACAGATCATTCCCAGATACTCCTCACCATTTTTCTGTAATACTGCCATATTACACTATTATGATGCATTTGAACTGGCTACTGAATCAATCTTAACGTATAATTATTAATTAGATGTCATAATTTATTTGAATTTCTTCAGGGATTTGAAAATCATGGCTAACATAGATAGCATGTTTTAGAGAGGAAACCATAGATACGAGAGGCCATTCTCAGCTGATCATATGAAGGGTCTACGCTGTCAATATGACTTACAACTCCCCACACAACGAAGTTATTTGCCAGGTTTCACTACAGTGTGCTTCCTCTCAATCTTCCAACTCACTACTCATAGCCCACGTGCACAGTTAAGTGGTGAACACCTATGACACCCATTCCTGATGCGACAGTGTCTGGATAAATTATTTGAATTTTTTCATGAGAAATTTATCTACTCACATTCATTTCACTATTCAATCATTTACTTGTATGAGTACAGACTCACAGATATTAAGTTTATAAATTGGCTATGATCCAGGACACTTTACTTGAACTGTTCCAGTTTGATCACCATGAGCTCTTCTAATTGTCCCCTGTGTCCTTTTGATGAACTCTCCTCATTTATCTAACTTTTTCTTCTTGCAAATTCCTACAATCAGTTATCTTTCCAAGGAGCTCTAATTTTTTTTCATTGACGAATGCTATTAGAATTCAATACCTTGATACTGTGTGTACCCATAATTAATGCTGTTTCATTGCTTCTAGGATCGCTCAGGAGACAGAACTAGAAAATATGTGTGAACACTAACCAATGTGTACATTAACACATATTTCTACAAATTTCTCTTTATATCTACATTAGGTAAAGCATGAAGTCATACTAACTTACCCACCTCTAATTCAGGGCCACAGGCTCCCTCTAGCCTTGCTTAGTGCAACTTCTCACTCCAACCCTAATAAACCTGACTTCCACCATCTGTCATCCATTTATTATTTGTTTCATCTTCTGTGATCAATTTTACTGGTTTCAAAATCGTTTCCCTCTACAAATGTGGGAAAGAACTTTACCGAGTACGGCAAATATGTACATCTTCTTTTATTTTTACCCTTACAGTCACCACTCATTTCCAAAATTACTTCGGTTGGTGTAAAAAAGCAAAATAACAAGTGGGCATGGTGGCATACAGCTGTGCCCCAGCTACCCCGGAGGCTGAGTTCTGAGTTTCACATGAGCTCAAGTTAAGTAACTTCTGAGAAATATAACAAGCCCAGCTGAAACAATACAAGATTGGAGAAAGCAAACAAGCTTCTACGGTCCCTTCACTGAAGTTGTTTTATATATTTTAAGGCAGATTGGTGTTTTTTTGTCATCTAGAACTCACAATTCCTATTTTAATTCCATATGCTAAAGTTTATTCTTTTTAACCTATAGGTCTAGAAGTTGTCAAAAAATGAATGGTGTCAGGGATCCAATTCAGTTTTCCATGGAACGGTTTCAATAGCCTACACTTTCCTGTGTTTTACTTACTCAAACCTCCAAACTCCACACATTTCTGACAAACAACTGATCCACTTTCTATGCCTAGCATTTTGCTTTTTTAAGAATAACAGTAACTGGAATGACATGCTCTATATCAGCTTCATACTAGCTTCTTCCACTTAGCAATATACATAAAGTTGTTTTCTGGTTTGCTAAATTGTGGTATTCCTCACACTGCATAATATTTCCCTATTAAAAGATATCTTTATTGTCTCACTTTTTAATGAATAAAATGGATAACCTATAACCTATACTTTTTGCTAAAATAATGACATTAACAATACATGACTATTAAGTTTTTTTTCATTTAACTCAAGTTCATAGTTAGGAAACTTACTGTTATGCCAATTCAAAGTAAACTTTTCAGTGCCTGAAAAAATTCCATTTGGAGACTAGGTAGATGGGTAGAGTATTGTTTATTACAAATGCATGCTAAAAAGCAATGTATCTAATTTTTCACATTGCTCCTTTATTTGAAGGAAAATCATCAGAATATTGCAAACCTTTTTTACATTAACTCCCTATAATAATGCTCTAAATGAAGGTTGATTTCAAATTAAATGAGGAATACTGAGAAAGAACATTGGAAATAGCCATGTAATTACTGTTTTTGCCATTTTACAAGGTTATTAGAGGACACTGTCTCTTTCAGTTGGCCAAGTGTCTCTTTCCATAAAGACCCCTGATCCACACAGCCTCAGACTAAATGCCAGGGAGAGTTGCCATCTGAGTGTTTTTCTGTCATGTTTGTTTATGCTGATTACGCTGGCTGCAACCATTTTTAGTTTGATTATATTAAAGTCAAAACTCTTGAATTCTGTGCATAAATTTCTGATATGATAATCTAACAATTCTATATTTTCCATAGTTTATTTATACTTTAATGATTCCATAGGTCACCTAGTATAGTACTTAAAAATTATATGCAAATGATATATATGTTTAACAAATGCTTATATTGCTGTATTTTACAAGAGATTTATGGAAAAGTAATGACTGTATCTCAGAATAAAATATAAAAGACAAGTGTTCAGGAGAGCCTATTCCTTAGCTTATATAATGACAAAGTAAGTGTCTTTTTCTGAGGTTAGAAATTAAAATAGTAACCCATATAACAAGCAAATGCTGAAATTGGCATTTAACCTGGAGGTGTGTTTTGATAGCTCTTGACCTACATTCATGGATATACAGCAAAACTTGGAACTGAGGAAGAATAGAAGAAATAAACAGC
>NW_004524902.1:1333281-1335037 GCF_000260255.1 Octodon degus
AGAATTATGTGTGCCACTGTCACGTGTGCTATTTCTTTGAGAGGCTGTACCTTTCTTGACTTTATCTTTGCTTAATACACCCTACTTGTGCCTCTTTCTGACCAACCACGGGAATTCTTTGTCTGCAGTCAAGAGTCAGCAGAGCTGTCGGGATGTGTTAAGTTTGAAAAACTCTCAGATCCAGCTCAGTGACAGAATCTCAGATGTTAGGTTAAATGTGAAATATCATTAAAACTCCACATAAAAAAACTCCACAAAAACCCACAAAAGGCCAAATAAATTAGGTTTAAAAATTACACTGCTAAGTATTTTTGAAAATTTCCATCCAAGAACTTCAGACCATGATTGTTCAGTTAAGCAAGTTTATATCTGTGAGGAACAATGCTTATATAGTTCAAAATAACTTATTCTGAAATTGTCTTATAACTGATACCAAATTAGTGTTCCCACTTGTATATGTTACTAAAAGCAAAGTTATAAACACATAAAGGCTATAGAAGCTAAACAAATATATAGGGCATGGACACACACACACACACACACACACACACACAGAGAAAGAGAGAGAGATTCCATTTAAAACCTAGATAACAAAAATGTTAATATTGAAAGATTCGATTAATGATGTGAATTTACCTTTAGAAGAAGCCAAATGAACACAACAAAAGGTAACTTTTCAAAAAGTCTGCTGTGAGACAAATAAAAATGAAACCATAAAATTTGCAAATGGAGTCAAAAGAAAGGACGTTCTATAAAAAGAATTGATCCTTTTGACCATAAGGACATACCAGTAATTCACTGGAAGCCAGAGGACACTAGAATAGCTGTAGATATATTCTCTAAAACAACTAAACTTTATAAATCATAGCACAATTAAAATTGTTTCAAGGACACACAGTCTGTTCATGAGCATATCTAAAAAATTTATACTCTCCCTAAAGCATCACATAACATCTTTATATGAAAAATAAAGAAACTCATTTTACAAGAAAAGCCTAAGATACTATGGAAAAAGGAGATTTTTAGATATGAGAAAATATGTAAGAATGTTCACAAAGTATAACACAATCACACAAACAATAATATATACCTTGTGACATGAAAATTAATATCTAAAAGTGTTTCAGAACAATGACAACATAACTTTAGCAGCAGGGTGACTAGAGATAGTAAATGCTAAGAATCTTGTTGGTAAGAAAGATGATAAGGGCACTGTTTAAACTTCAGTGTTTCAAATTTGTGCATTAAAGTAAGTGAAGTAAATTTTAAAAATAGACAATGGTTAAATAAAGAATATAAATAAATAAGTACAATTAGAATCAAGAATGAGGTCTAAGGTCTCAGCTAGTTAAAAGAAAGTCAAGTTTAAAAACAACTTAAAAAACAAAAACAAAGACATGTAAAATGAAGCCTAAAGTGTCAGAATTATACTCAATAATACTCAGCAATGGTAAAAGCAATAATTCTTCAGATAAGGTAGATTATCATATTAAAGTTTTCAAAGATAAGTGATATAACAGATATCCAATACATGAGGACTTGTAAAGTTTGAATAAATCCAATAATGATCAAATAAATCAAAATGAAGGTGTCAAAATACATGCACGCAAAATAAATTTTCATTAAAATATTTTTCTCAGATAAGGCATGGTGGTGCACACCTGTAATCCCAGTGCTGAAGAGGCTGAAAACAGAAGGAACAATACAAGTCACAGACACATAGTGAGACCCTATACCAGATACATACAAAGAAAAA
>NW_004524902.1:1335137-1338941 GCF_000260255.1 Octodon degus
AAAAAAATATATATATATATATAATTTTTCCAGAATAGATACATATTGATGAAATTTTCAATTTACTGGAAAAAGAGAATTAAACATATATGCCCTAATAAAAGAGCTTCAACTTACTTAAACAAAAAGTAGATGTATTCACTATCAGTGGGAGAGAATAAAACTGCCAGTGGTAATCATGGTTGTCATTCATAAGTGTAACACACAAAATTATGTTTACATATTATTTTTGTATATCATTATTTACTTAAATATTTCTTGAGGGTCACTTTCCTGCCAGGCACTATTGTGAGTGGTAAGGATGTATCAGGTAACACAAAAAATAGCCCCTGTCTCCCAGAAGTTTTATTCTATTCAAGGTTGATAAACATTTTTAAAAAGTCTTGTTAGTTAAAATTTTAAAAATTAATAGTCAAATTGCTTACAATTACAATGCTTAAAAGGGTACTATATTTATGATCAAAGCTAATACACATGACATACAAAATATTATACATATGTTTGTAAGTGAAAAGCTGAGGGTCCGGGGAGTTGGCTCAGTAGAATAAGTGCTTGCCTGGCAAGTAAGTGCGAGGGCATGAGTTCAAACCCCAGTTCTGTCAAAAAGAAAAAAAAAAAGCTGAAAAGACAAAGATTTACTTAAAAATAAAAGGAATAATGTAATTGTGGTGTATTTTAGACAATAAGGTAATAGGGAAAAATAAAAGTTAACCTGAAATTATATACTCCAAACAAAATGTCTACAAAATATTAAAGGCAAGAAAGTCACTGAAACTAAATTGCTACCTAAATCAGCTAAGCAACTAGTGCTAATGATACATCATATGGTAAAACTACTTATAAATCTATCACAACCTGTAAAATCCAGAAATATTACAATACCAGTTTGCTTCTGGTAAGAATATGGAGTGACAGAAACTCTCATTCATGAACAGTGAGAAAAATGAAATGGTCTGATAACTTTTCAATACAGTTTAGAAATGTCCTATAAAGCCCGACAATGATCTCCTACATTTATGTATCAGGCACTGACATATTGTTAGAAAGACACCCATTTGCTCAGGAAAGTGCTTAGAGCAACTGTCTTCATAAAATATGTTACTTGAATACCATATTTACTATTGTACAGACCAATAATTTCAAAATTCTACATTAAAATTGAAAAACTTCATGCTAGTTTTGCACCTGTGTGAAAATATTCTGATTAGTTATATAAAACTATACTGATTTATATTGTTTCTCTATAAACTTCCAAAATTTCTCTGAAATAAAAACTTAGTATGAAATAGCCTGTGTGGCTATTTATGTTTTAAGCATGTAACATTAAGTTATAATGAATTCCCTTCTTTATATTTTTAAGCATCATTCTTTCTCACTTCAATTAAAACAGGATCATGAATCAACACCTAATTTTTCCACAGCACTACACTGCATAAGGCAAATAGCTTAGTATAACCAAAATCAGTATCTTTCTTGTCACAAAGAATTCCAGGAGCACTGCCAGCAGAAAAACATGTCAGTTCTTCCATGTGGTATTGGTGTTGGGTAACCAATCTCTTTATTTATCTGTTCATTTATGTATTTATTCTTTTATTTATTTACTATGGTTTCAGGGATCAAACTCAGGACCTTGCGCTTCCCAGGCAGCTCTTATGCTGCTGAGCAATCTCCCCGAACCAATCAATCTCTTTATGCTTGTCCATTCCAAATAAAACGCTTCAAGTGTGCTAGTTATTCCACCATTTCTGGCATTAGTCATACTTCTGAGATAAAATGTGGAATGGCTCTAGAAAAAGAGTACAAAATTTAAAGTATTATTAACATATAAGTCATTGCAAATGGTGAATCATTTTATCAGCTGATATATTATCAAGTTTTTAAAATATTATTTAGGTACAGTGATATCCATCAACTGGGAACTGTTAAAATAAAATAGATTTACATAAATGACTACTTTAATGACAGTAAAGAAAATGTGACAATATGTGTGTAGCAACTATAAAATTTTCCAAAAACATATTTTTATTGTAATAGCAGGTTTCCAGTGTCTTTATTCATATTTCTCAACAAATACCCATATAGATATGGAAAATTTAACACTCAGTGCTGTATCTCCATAGGCTTGCAGAGCCCCATGAGGACTACAGCAGTGAGAAGAAAGTATGAGCAGATATGTGGCCTACACATAAATCCACACGTTTGCTACAATGAATCCATACAGTGATTAATACTGTGTACACTAAGTGAGACACCACACACTTAAGTGAGACAGTCACAATTAGGCAATGTGTGTCACAATGTGAAGACACAATGGTGCTGCTTGTGATGGATGAACAGGACAATAAGAGACCCAAAGATGAGCCAAAGAGAGATCTAGGGCGGTAGAGCAGATATCAGGTAGGCTAAGCATGCAGGATGGTCCATGTGTGGACTTCCTGATTTGGGGTCAGTGTCTGATAAAGAAACACAATGAAAACAGCAATATATATATATATATATATCAGTAGTATTCATATATGAACTTAATCATTTATAAATTAAAAAAAATGATTCTGAGATAAATTAAAAGATGAATTTAAAGAGTGATGAGATTCCCAAACTAGGTGCTTGGAAGTTTGATTCCTGAGCTGCAAGGAATGTGTGCAAAAAACCTTCAGGAGTCCTTCTCATTTTATAGAGAGTATTTTCTTTCTCCAGTGAACTAGAAAGAGGAGGAGCTTCTAATACTGCCTACAATGGGAGGGCAATCACAGAAGAAATGAGAATTCCCTTCGATTTTCACAGGAGACAGTATTATAATTGATTCAGTGGTGTGGAGGGAATCATGGGACCCTTGTGGGAATGCCTGTCAGGAATATTATTGCTAAGTCATGTCATGTTTTACAAGGGTGAAAATTGTAACAATAATAAAGTTAGCAACATACGATTTTATGTGGTTCAGTGTTCTAGCCCTGGCAAGGTGGCCACGAAAGGTGACTAATATATACTTCAACTTTCTAATGTAGATGGCATAAAAGTTGTGCAGGCCCTGCCCCTGGGCACAGTGAGCCAGTCACTGAGTCTGGGCATGGTAGTGCAATCCCAGTGCTGGAGGATCACTCTGAGTCTGAGCTGCGTGGTAAGACTCTGTACCAAATATATCAAAATAAATAAATAAAATGGATTCCTTATGTTCAGTGGACACATACTGAAGTCAACCCAGCACAGGTCTGGACGATTAGCATTGCTCACTTAATTATGCAAGTAACTCCCCTACATTTTCCTTTTCTCTTTCCCTCTTCAGGACTTTCTACCTGCACACAGTTCCCTCCCCCAGGACAGCACAGATGTTGTATTTGGTTAGGCTTTCCCTTCTCCCCTGTAATTCCCTATGCTGATTTCTCAGCACTGTTTTATTTACCTCTTTCCCATTCATACAATATACTGTCCACAGTTCCCAGAATATGGCACTTGCATGTCTCTAGCCTGCTTACACTGTTGCGCCTTTACACTCCATTCTCTAAATGGCATCTCCCTGATTTTAGAAGAATATGTTAAGAGCTGCTTTATCTGAGTTTCCATAGCACTTACTGTCTTGGCTTAATATTTACTCAATATTTGAATCCTTTTTGGCCATGTACTTTTATGCCATCTACATTAGAAAACAGAAGTATAGTTTTGTAGGTTCAAAAGTTGTAACTCATAGGGAAAAATATCAAAAAAGTAAAACAGAAATAAATTCTCTGATTAGTATCAGAGAGAATTTATAGGAAAAGAAATTGCAGTGCTAGGGAGACAGTTTAGTGGCCTAAGTGCCTGCCTGGC
>NW_004524902.1:1339041-1355228 GCF_000260255.1 Octodon degus
AAGGAAGGAAGGAAGGAAGGAAGGAAGGAAGGAAGGAAGGAAGGAAGGAAGGAAGGAAGGAAGGAAAAGCATGAAGGAACAAGGAAGAGAATGAATATGACTTTAAATACAGAAATGGAAGGAGAGAGATTAACACTAGGAAATTAAAACTAAGAAAAATGTCAATGAGAAAATCACAGTGGTCACAAAGTCTGAAAACAAGAGCATTTACAAAGATTGGCATACAAAAATCTACTTTATCTAAGTAGTTGGAAGGTGATGTAAACAAACTAGTTATATTTGTTGCTTGAATTTACATGGAACAGAGACAAAAAAATGGCACTGATTGGGTACAAGATCAAGTACATTAGGGCTATAGAAAGATGTGGAGCCATTAAGATATGTGGACTTATGGGAATTGGCTCATTAGATTTTGAAAACAGAGAAGTCCACCACATACCATGTACAATGTGGAGAAACAGGAACTGGGAAAGTTGCTGGTGGAATTCAGCAGGAGTCCAAAGGCCTAAGAACCTCCGGGCCTGTGAGGACCATAGGGATGAGTTTAGGCATCAGAAGATTTAAGACCTAGAACTCTGATTGCCAAAAACAAAAGTAGATGAATGCTCCAATTCAAAAAGCTGAGAGAATTAGCCCTTCTTTTTCTTCCTTTTGTTTCATTTGGACTCTTATGTGATTTGATAATGTCCATCCACATTAAAAGGGGCAGATATTTCCTCAATCTAGATTCAAACACTAATCTCTCATAGAAACATATTCACAGATATACCCAGAAATAATGTTTCACAAGCTATCTAACCATCCCTTAACCCAGTCAAGTTGACACATGAAAGTAACCATTGCCACCAAATCAGAAGAAATGAAAAGGAATTTAACATGCTTGAGACTTCTTTCTGAGATGCTAGAATGATAATGGGTGAGTTCAATTAAAATTTATTCAAATATCAAATAAGAAATTTGCCATTACCATTTTGGTTTTAATAGGAAAAGCAAAGACTCACATTCAGGCTAATCTACCCAATGGCCTGCGGCAGTACCAATGTACATCAGCAGGGAGGGCCCCTGACGATTACCAGCACCTACCTGAATTCCCTCAGGGTAAGGAAACAGCACAGGGAAAGTTTCACTCTGATATACAATATATCTTCAAAAGAATTTCAGCAAGAAGTTTGGAATGAATGCATGTTATTTTGTGTGTGTGTGTGTGTGTGTGTGTGTGTGTGTGTTAACAATTCTGTATGTGCTATTACATTATATTAACTAATCCTCTAAATTATTTTAATATTTTACAGCCAACTTTCTGGCCAATTTAATACTTATGACCAAATTTATGACCAAACTTAACCACTACTTTTGAGATGAATGGAAAATTAACAAAATTCCTCAAAATTGTTGAAAAGCAAAAGATACTCAAGATAGGAGATTATTAAATTCAGACTTCCTATTTAAATATTTTCTCCAGTAATAAGTTTCAGAGCAAAAGGCTAACTTGAAAATTTAATAAAGAACATTTTATTTTCTTAGAGAATGATATGCTTATGTAGTTAATAATACATCATTTTATTGCACACAATATAAAGATATTAATTTCTAATTTCATTATAATGTATTACCAGGAATAAGCAAAAGACATTAGAAAAGTGTTTGCATTGTAAAAATATAACTGCGTATAATTAATCTAGATATTTTTGTAAGTTAATTTAAAGCTTATGAAAAGTAAAATCCTAATTTTTAAAGGATACATATAGAAGCTATAACTCTTAATTTATCCTTTTAGTACATTGTATATACCCAGTGTGTTATAAAAGTACCAGTGTTCATTCTTTGTACATTTGAATTTTTAATACAGGCCAATGTAGGAGAGATAAACTATTCAATGGGGAAATACAAATTCTCTAACAGAAAATGTTATTCAGTACGACTGTATAATCCAATACAGTCCTCTTTTCAACCAGA
The DNA here is from genome assembly GCF_000260255.1 of Octodon degus. Classification (NCBI taxonomy): domain Eukaryota; kingdom Metazoa; phylum Chordata; class Mammalia; order Rodentia; family Octodontidae; genus Octodon; species Octodon degus. The sequence goes on from NW_004524902.1 coordinate 1,340,998, forward strand.
TTTTAGCAATATTGCATTGTTCAACCCAAATCAATACCTCAATCAAAATGTGACAGCCACAGAGAAAACCTGTATTGTTTCATGAGGAAAAACAAATTAGCATAGCAAAGGTAGGCTACTGATCTCATTTAGAGATTTTTTTCTCTAGACTATTAACACCGCAATATTCTGTGGAAGAAAAAGAAAAATTTATCCAAAGTTAGAGATAATTCTTCTATAGAGAAAGATATAAGTAATGTAAAATGACCCCTTCTACTATTTTCTCTTTGATAATAAGAGTATTTGTACATAAACATAAACTGAATTTCACTTGAAAATAGCAATCAACAAATATGGTGTAACTAGAAACCCAATGCTGCATTAGAAATGGAATAAAAATTACATATGCATTGAATTGCTTTGTCTTTTGCATTGTTTGATGGGAGGATTTTGTGTGGTAATATATTCAGGTGCACACTGAGCTCAAAGTGGAAAAATATTAAAAGAAAATTTTTGGCAGCATCCAAGGAAGGGAATGAGATCTACCCAATTCAATGGGTAAGACTAATAAACATAACTGTAGGTGGCTGCACTGTGACTCCTGTTCAGTGGCATTCTGATGGCATTTGACAACATTCCAATGAAAATTCATTTCCTAATAAAATTGGTAAAATCTACAGAAAGATGTTTATTGTAAGGGATTTTCTCACAGCTTTCATATTTGGCAGACAAAAGACTATGAAAAAAATGTTAAATTTTACTAAGTGACAAGTCAGTGATTACGTATAAACCACCATCTGTGACCAAAGCAGCTAAGTCAAACGTAAAGTTTATATAAAATTCAATGCTGTTTGCTTGAAATATAACAATATTTCAATAAGAAAACACCAGAAGTATATATAATATCAAAGTTTCTTTAATAGTAAAAATAGCTAAGATGATACATAAAAAAATAACTAGCTTAAATTAGGCAGGTAAAAATCTACAAGGTATATATCTGCTTCACTTTAAAGTCTCTGATGTATTTAAGAAAGTAAATAATGCGATGTGTGTACAATATATATTACACACAAAAATAAGTAAAATATGTATTATATAACTAAAATGTATTTAGGAAAACCTTGGGATATTTTTGTGTAATACACTGCACTAATGCCACTTCTGAGGGCATTTAATGTTGCTCTCTGTTTCAGAAGATGTAAAGAATAGAGAGAGGGCTGAGCAAAAAAAATCAGAAGAAATCATTACGGAGACATAACCCTAATGAAAGGGTGGAAGTAGCTGAAATGCGCATCTGCCTTCACTGGCATTTGAAATGAATGAGATAATTTCTTGAGGCCTTTTCTTTTACTATCATGTTATTTTCTTCTAAAATAAACATGTAGGTTGATTTACAGATTTAAATGTACATACTGTTCTGTTGGAAAGGTGATACATAGTGCATAATGAATATTAACATTAGAAACACTCATGCTTAAACACATATATCCAGTATTCCTCAATGTCTAGACTTAAGTTCAAACAAAGCAAAACTGCCTGGTATTTTTAAAACACAGACCACTGAGTACTTCTTTTACAGCTAGCAAATCAGTCTTTGGTAGTAGCATTTAAGAATTCATGAGAATAATAAGCACATAGGCAAATTGTGCACTCCAGTTGTGAGAACTTCTGACATAGAGAAAGCTGTTTGGTTCTGTACATTTATGGTTGACTTTCAAGTTCCCCGAGGTCGCCACCTCTATATGAGCTAGCATAAAAAGGGAAGAGTATGGGCAGGTAGTGGAGTAAAGTTGATGACTGAGGACTGCCAATGGCCTCCTACTCATATTGCATTGGCTGCAATTCAGTTGCTTGCTAACATCTCACAAAACAATATCCTGGAAGTCTAGTCTAACAGTGTAAGCAAATAGAAAATAACTCCAGCCCAATTTTGAATACACGGACGACAAAGAATATTCTTTTCCAGTTTGTCAGGGTGTGCTACACACAGTCTCTGCGAGGCTCCCGTAGCCTGTCTTATGTGGACCAAAATTTCTGGCAGTGAGACTGGAAATAATCATTTAAAATAATTTCCTCATGAGATTCTCAGATATCTTGAAACTTAAGAATGACTGCTGGCTGCTGACTAAAGCTTCTTTTGTCTGAAATTTGACATCATATTTTCCCTCTAGAATTTCTTTAAATTTCCTTGTCTTTTTTAGAAAGAGTAATCATTAATTAAATTATTTTAAAGATACACTGTAATGATGAATTCTGCCAATACTAACTGTCAAAATGACATCTGTCTGTGTACAGACAAACAGCTATCACACAGATAAGAAAGTGCTCACTAGCTGATTCTAGGAAGTGATGTTCTTGCTGTATTACTCTTCCCACTGAGGCCAGGCTCTCAATGATTAGAATAAATTTGAAGTTATGGCTTCATTGCAATTGACTTCAAAAGAAAAATGACTTATTTTACATATTAACGATCATGTCTACTGAAGAACTCGTCTCCAAAAAATGTTCGCATTCTTCAATGAAAGATGATTAAGTGAATCTCTTTCTAAAATAAGATATTTCATAGTTGTTCATTGATGTTCATTGATATGAGTATTCAATACCAGTAAGCAGCTGAGAGGTACTCAGTCCTACAGCATAGGATGTACATAGTAAGCTAAAAATTCCAATACTTTTCAGTAACAAAAATGTTTTACAAAAGCAATCACAACAAATACATAATGAAATATTCCAATCTTCTATGTGTTTAGAACAAAACCCAAAGTTTACTAAGTTTCATTACTCTTGATCTTAAAGGAAAGTGCCCTAAACAATGGGATGGATTAATAAGGAAAGCATTTGTAAAATATTTTGCAATAATATACTTAAATATAATTGCATAGCAATTAGCAAATATCTTGATAATGTTCAATAACCTTAGACTCCATAATTTTTTGTAAAGCAATACAATAACTGGAATACAAGACCGGGGAGATGGCTCAGTAGAATAAGCGCTTCCCTGGCAAGCGCAAAGTTCTGAGTTCATTCCCCAGTTCCAAAAAAAAAAGAAAGAAAGAAATAACAAGTGTTAGATATTAAATGTTGAATAAGACAATACGCTGTATTTATACAAAATAGGATACATATATAGCTACTTTCTCTTAATTCAATGAGAAGAAAGACTTGTACTAATAGTATTTGGACAGGATATCATGTCTACATCTTGTACTATGAATAGCCACAAAGAAGATAACAATATGAAATGTAAAAAAAAAAAAAATACTGATCACATGTCTGACAAGAAGCACATTTGCCTTTTGTGACACAGAGTGTTGCTGTATAGTCCAGATGCACCTCAAACTCTCTGTGTAACCTAGGCTAGAATCAAACTCGGAGCAACCCTCCTGCCTCCATCCTGAGTACTAAGCTGACAGGCGTGTGCCACAACCATGCCTGGCTGCTTTGCCATTTCAGTGGCCACAAATAAATAACACTTTGGTTTTCATTCTTGTTTTAGGCCTCTTACAGCTCACACCTTCAGGCCACAACATCAGAGTTTTCATTTCAATCACCAGGCATTGCCGTTCTGTGAGCCCCCTACGAGTGTAGGCTCAGAGGCAGGCTTCAAAGGAGTAGAGGGGTTCTTTTGTGAGGAAAAGTCAAACCTATTGAATTAAGAGTAAGGTCATTTTTCGGAGAAGCAGTGCAAGAGATGCTTCGTTGTACAACAGGGTACAAATATGCCTGAAAGAGTATCAAAGCCAAGCTGCTCTTTTTACTTTCCCTGCAAAGAAAATACACCTGTGGTCATGAGGGTTGTACAACTTGACTACAAAATGTGGGTAATCACAATTATGCAAGTCCTGTTTTGAATAATACATTTTATTTTCAAAGCATAAAAAAACAATAACTAGAGTACAAACATTGCTATTTTCAGGCTACAGGATCTCTGCAGTTTTATTTACAGAAGTAGATTTTAACAAATATGAATTAAAGAACCTATTATGTGCAAGGAACCTAGCAGAGAAAATATGTAAGATCATTGCTTTTATGGGTCTTGCAAAGCAGCACATTTTGATGAGAAATGCATAATTACAGGCTGAAATTCTTATATTTATATATAGGTTTCCCTGGTCCAAGAATGCCATTTAGATGGTAAAAGGCAGCTGTATGAAAAACAGTTTATAAATTCTTTTTCCGAAGACAAGAATTAATTTTTTTATAAATAACCTTTAAAAGTCATAAGCCTCCTATCTATCAAATTTAAAATACCTTTACATTAAGAATGTCAAAGGGGGCTAAGGGGCTGCCCCTTAGCTCAGCACTTTAAGTGACTGCTTCAACAAAGCAGTCAGGCTCAGGTTGCTGTGGTTCGATCCCCACAACTCAAGCCAGCCAAACCTGCCCTGAGGGCATTCAGAGCAAAAACAAAAAGAATGACAAAGATAGTTTTCATTTTTAAAATGCTACTTCAAAATGGGGAAGATGAATGCATCACAACAAATACATAAAGAAATATTGCAATCTTCTATGTGTTTTTAGTATGAGATGAAAGAGCTATGTGATGTCCTTTGCTCAACAATTAGGCAATAGTAATACAAATCTTTAACTATGTTCGTTTGCCTTTATTAGTCAATCTCATCAAATGCCTTAAGGTTCTAAGAGTTTTTTTCTTTTCTTTTTTTTTTTTTTTTTTCCTCGAATGCCTTCAGGGCACTTTTGGCCAGCGGGAGGGTTGTGAGGTTCGAACTCCAGCAACCTGAGGCTGAGAGCTTTGTGGAAGCAGCCACTTAAAGGCCTGAGCTAGGGCCAGGCCCCCGGTTCTAAGAGGTTTTGATGAAAATAACACTCACTGATCATTCTAAAATTAATATATTGAAGATTATAACACGCAACCATTACTGCATGTGAAGAAGATAAAAGGAGCATCTATCTAATCACCATATTAAGAATGGAAAAATCATCACTTAGTAAGTGAGTCTGACTATCCCTACACAGTCTCCCAAACCATTTATATATACATTCTTGACTCGCATACTTTCTCATGAGGTTAGTACTCTTAGTTGACTCATTTTGTAGATGAAAGATGGCATCTAGTTTCAGTAAATTTAAACTTGAGATTATTGAAGATAAAACAGATATTTAATGACATATAATTTTTAATGCAATACCTCACAGTATTATTTTTAAGTTCTTATATAAATGATCAACTTTAAAGGTAAAAGGAATAATTTTTGGCGTAAGGTAATGTAAAAGATGGAACCAGATTCTCATTTTATTATTTTTTTCTCATTTTAAATCTAAACTGAATTCTGACCAGAGGAATTAGAATTCTCAAACTGAACAAAATACTTTAGTAAGAAAATAATGCATTTCATAGAACTCCTACAAAATGAAAATACCAAAACCAAGTGGCATTGCTGAGTTACTATGTTTTACAATTTTCACTTAAACTAATTGTATATTTAAATTTAAACAGGTCCTACTTACTAATTTTAAAATATACTTAATCCTAAATTTTTGTCTACAATGTCCTTGAGTTATTTTATTTTATTTTATTTTATTTTATGTATTTATTTTTGGCTGAACCGGGGATTGAACTCAGGCCCTTGTACTTGCCAGGGAGGCGCTTATTCCATTGAGCCATCTCCCCAGCCCCTATTTTATTTTATTTTGAAGAGTGAAAAAAGAAGCAAAAACAAATAGAAAAAATGACAAAAACAGGGTTTAATCTCATCTCTTTATAATAATAATCTTCAACAATTGTTGTCCTAGCTGTGTTTTTTTTTAATGATGAGGAATATTCTAAAAATCTTTGTTTTATAAGAAAGAACAACGCATCCCTTATATATAAAACAAGTAAACTAATATTTTCTCATAATTTTTATCTTAATCCAAAGCAATGAAATGTCTAAAAATATTTACTTTGTTATGAATGAAAGTATAAGTTACCTATTTTCTTACAACAGTAGCAAATATTTGCTTTCTGTTTTCAATATACCGGGACTTTGTCCCCTACTATAAATTCTTTATCTAATTAATTTTACTAATCTATGAGATAGATACTAGCTTTATGCTTACTTTATGAAAAAGCAAACAGAAGAAGCTGAGAAATTAGTCCAAGATATAATAAATCTAACTATGTAATTAATAAGAACACAAGATTTGATCTCAAATATATTTAACTGCTAATACTGAGATTTTAACTACTTTTTTTATACTTCTTTGATGCCCATTTAATTGAGAAGAATTGAAACTATAATACCTTCTAATAGATATGTATTATGGATTTCATTTGTTTTAATCTAAATCAATTCTTTTATAATTGGTTGTTTCCATATCACCCCTTAATACTCCTTTAAATATCTATAAAGTCATAATTTAGATAGTGTTTATCTCATTGTTCTGATGTTGAAAAAGAGTGAAAGAAAACTATTTCACTTTTTTGTTCTTGCCAGTCAATGTCTACACAGAATTTCATTAGTTATTTTTTTGTGTAAGTAATGTTTCCCAAAATATCTTTTATATAACTGCCTGTAGTATCATAGATGATATTTTTAAAGTCACATCCATTGTGATATTTTCTGTCTGTATTATTTATTTTTTAAATTTATATCTCTAGCACTTTATTTTATCGATAACTGTCTAGCATCCCATTTAAACATTAAAATATGCTATATTGCATTAACATTGCTAGATTATTTACATCTGTTTGAAAAGATTTCATTAGAGGTAAAGTACCATGATGCCAACTGAAATTGCCTTATGTCCTCAGCATTGTATGTAATGAAGAGGAAGAAGAAATTTTGGTCCATGACAAGAGGCCTAAGCACATGGGATGATAGAAATAAAAAATTCTGGTAAATGCTGCAAGAGAATAAACAGGAAAACTGATGACTTATAATAGATCGAATGCCACACAAATTCCTACTTAATTTCCCAGGAGATAGTTAAGAAATCTTGTTTTTGTCTTTCTAATAATAAAATCTTAATTGTATTTTACCATAAAATATTACTCAACATGGAAATCTGATGCATTTTGCAAACCATAAATCTTTACATACTACTTATTTCATTTAGTTTTTATATTTATCCTAATTTTCAATTAGGTAGGGAGTACTCAAATCATAATTCTGAAATTTTTCATTGGAATACTGCAAAAGAGGCATCATATTGTCTATCAATGTTTAAGTACACATTTTATTTGTTGATGTAGTTTTAATACATTTGTAAATTTCTCCAGTTCACTAGAGCATAACGCAATTTTTCTATTACCCTATACACTTTCTGTTATATCATAAATCCCTGCATTTTACCTTACCTTTGAGTTGTTACCAATTTAAGAAAAATATTAAAGGTGTATTTCCTCTACCATTTTTAAGATTTTGAATTTGCCTTCTTGTCCAAAAATGAATCTCAAAAAAAAAAAAAAAAGAATCTGACCTTTATTTTTCTTGTTTAATAACAGTGCATCCCCTCTTCACTCTAATGGTACGGGGTTACGTATCTATGTAGATTTAGCATTCAGTAAGATCACGTTACATTTGAGTAACTTATCATGGTCAAACCATCATATCTAATCTTAGCTGATCATTCAATGAGCAGGAAAGATGGTTTGTTTTATATATAAGCTCTTTATGTGCCACATACTTCACTTTGTATCAGAGCCAATCCCATATGATTATTACATGTACCTAAATGACTCCTTAATTTATTCTAAAAATCAGCTTTTACTGTTCTCCAACCCTTGCAAAACTGATTTAGAATTACCAATCCTGTACTTGGAAATCTTTTCAAAATTAATATAGAATTCAATATAATTAGAGCCAATTGTTGTTAGATCATTCTAGCATTATTTAATCTTATGAGCACAGTTTGTGTATTTTCTTAGGGTAACCATATTAGATGTGAGCATCTCATCACTAGCATCAGTAATAGGCATACACAGAAAAATGTTACACAGTAAGGGCCCCAGAAATAACTTTCACTTTTACATTACATGGTTCAGGAATATTTTCCTTTCCTTTGCAATACCTTCTTTTTCAATGTGTGTTTAGATTGGGGGAGTGCAACTACCTTTTACACACTTGTGTCTTTAAAAAAAATGCGTGAAGATAGATGCGCTTTGGGACCTCTTTCTCCCTTTGCCCTAAGAGGTCCAGAAAGGAAAAAAAAAATCTACATTTTCAAGACTCTCTTGTATCTATACCTCTGAAAGTGACTCAGGTTCTGTCAATCATTTATTATTTAAAAAATCATTTATTTGAGTTTATTCCATTTGAAGATGGAGCAGTTGTCTCAGCACCCCCATTTCAAATGATGCCATTGTAATGACAGTGTATGGAAGGCCTGCCTGCTGCACAGAGCGATTAGAGCTGCTCACCTAGGACCTGGTCTCCCTATAATGCTACAACTGTGCTTCCTTATAGTGGAAGCACACTTTTTTTTCCAATAACCCTTTTATTTTGTGTCTTAAAGGTACATAACATGCTGTTATAAGTTAAAAGTAGTAAAATGACTATTACAGCTAAGAAAATTATATCCTTCATCATCTCATGTAGTTCATATTTTATATACTTGCCAAGAGCAGTTGCAATCTACTCATGCATCACAAATTCTGAATACATTATTACCAACTAGAGCCCTCAGGAAGCCACAAGGCCTTTATACATATCTATGTGTATCCTTGACTTATCCTTTCCTCTTCCCCAGTCCTCCCTATCCCTGGTAACCACTGCTGTAGTCTCTATCTCTCAAGTAATTTCTTCTCAAAATTTGCTATGGTGGCTCCACTATCTGGAAATGACTTGCAGTTGATTCATTCTCCAATTCCAAGAGGCATCCTAGTGCCAGGACAAGCCATGGCAGCCCTGCCACTAGCTTGGGCTCCTTGGGATATTCCTGGGAGATTTTGCCTTCCCCACTCTGCCCCCGGTTAATGCACACTAGGAGTCCTTTATCTTCCAATCACCACAAAGCTTCTCAAAGAAACAGGAAATGCTTAGATGAGGGTAAAACTGGGCATGGCCAAAGTGAGAACTAGAATTTAAATTTTAATACAGGCTATTTGTTTTGTGTTCCAATTAGGTAATGGAAAAAGTAAATGAACATCAGAAGTTATTTTCCTTTCTGATGGAATGAAAGGAAGAAATAAGGAAAATACAGGAAGATGTCTAGCACCCAAAGGAAGAAGAAACCAATAGGGGTGGTGGATATTAAAAAGTGCCATAAAAACTGAAGGAGAGCTGATTAATGACATCTTAATTTTCCCCACAGTAAATTTGTGGATTTAAGAAAGAATCTTCAATTGGTGATTCTTCTCATTCAGCTAAAAACAAAATAAACATGGAATACTTTGATATACCTGGACTTCAATCATCAAATTGAGATGTGTTTAATCTCTTCTATGGGGAACTGACAACTAAAAAAGCTTTTGAACCCTTTTCAAACCAGTATTTCAAAGCCACTTTGCTGGTTGAAATCTAGACTTGGCTTAGTAGATTCAACCACTGAGTTCAAAGATAGCTTTAAACTTGACCCAACATGTTTCCCTGCCTTTAGATATGCTGTAAAGCATCTGAGATTAATGGGAAACATGAATAAAAAGGCCTTAGGTTCTCAGAAGATCATAAAGGAGCCAGCCAATTGCAACTGGCAGTGTTTGCTCATAGAGTGAGTCAAATAAAGTGACAACCCCATTAAACTGACAGGTGGAACAGGGCAGTACGTGCCTGAAAACTTAAAAGCAACTTCCTCGTGCCCTCTAATTTTGTTCCACAATTACCTTAAAAGATGGTTACAAAGAGAGCAAAAATAATTTTACCTATTTAGGGAATGAACACATAATATCAATCAGAGTTATAGAAAAGACCAAGTAATAGATCTCACTATACTCAAAGACATATTTGGTCCTAACATTAGATTTCAGCTCTGTGACTATTTTTTTCTTTTTTTAAATTTAATTTAATTTTATTTTATTTTGAAGAGTATAACCAAAAGAAGGCACAAAAATCAGAAACAGGGTAACATACAACAATACATACGTTAAAGATTTTCAGAACACGAATAGCTGATTAACAATGATTGATGTATTATCTATTTTTATCATCAAATCTGTTGTTCAGATTAAGAGATATAGTTACATTAAGATTGAATGTATGATTGAATATTACTGCTTGCTTTCAGGAAACCTTAAATTTTTGTTCTCCCTTTTTTCTCTTTTTCCCTTTTTAAAAATTTATTTTGAAGAGAGTAAACTAATAATTGATATGACATTAGAAATTGTACACATTTAGAAGACCAAGATGGCAGGTATTCAAGCATAACTTTGTATTACACATTGCTGTTCTCACTGTAATTGCTTAGACCACAGTTATCAGCACACAGAGTTAGTCAAGATGGAAATTCTACTCATTAACTGCTATTTTCAAAAAACTGAAGGAAATTCTTAGTACAATCATGTTAGCGATCCTGTTCCCCCCCACTTCCTTTTTTCCTATCTTTTCTCCTTTCTCTCACCTTTGTTGTTTAAGTTCTATGGCCAACTTGGTTCATGGACTGACCAGGTAACAGTGAGAGGAACAGGAGAATTGAGCTGTGACTACAAAATCGAGGTAATGGATTGAAGACAAGAAAAGGAGACCAGTGTAATTTTTAAGTTGATTATTAGTAAAGAGATGTCGCTTACTAAGGTTAGTCACTATTTTCAAAATTTAAACACAGATCACCTTGACATTCAATTCAAAGGGTAATACATACTAGATTAATAGTGTAATAAACATATGTGCATGTGGCTGATTTATGAATACTATAGATACATTATTATAACATATGCTATATTGTATATATGCATAGTAATGATGAGTATACAAGCAAGATAGTTTAGTACAGTTAGTAATTAACATTGGTATCCTGGAGTATTAACTGGAGTAAGACAGTTTTAGTTTGACTGTAACTATAGCACATGCTTGTTTTGAATTGTCTGTACTCATACAGGTAAAACATGGGGGCCTAGAACTGCAGGTGATCCTGAACCATAGATGGACAGATAGATAAATAGACAGACAGACAGACAGACAGACAGACAGATGATAGATAATGTTTTCCCTATCTTTACATATTTCAATACTTTATAAACTAGGTATAGTAAGAGAGTAATAGTAACTAATAATGAAAGAGTTGCTATAATAATCTATTGTAAAAAAAGAAAGCATGTAGATGTGGTTTCTCCTATAGGCACTGCTAAATCATCACAATCAATTGGATAACTAAGGTAGTTACTAAACAAAGAATGGGTAATATAGAAGGCATGGATACAATGCTGAACAAAGGAATGCTTCCTATCCTCAGAGAGGGGTGTAGCTGGATAGTGGAATATTTCATATTGTTACAGGAGTGTACAATTTAAAGCACAATTGTTTATTTCTGGAAGTTTCAATTTAACATTTTAGGAGGGAGGTTGGCCAAAGATACCCAAAGAAATGGGTGGAAAAATCAACTAGGGGGAATAATATTGTATTAAGTGGAGTAGGATTTTCTTGGCACATGTAAGGACTCAAAATTGGGCTTTGCTACTATTGTCATTATTTGAATTGTTAGGTCACTGCATGATTATAAGTTCAAGCTCCTTATTAACTAGGTTAGTACTTTCCCTTGCTTTATGGACTCTCCATCTTTCTGTGGTTTTTCGTATTTCTTTCTGATGTTCTGTTGTGAAGTTAAAAAGATATTTTAGGAATGTATAAAATATACAGTATTAGATCAGTGGGGTAAGAATTATGATTTGAAGCAGCTCAGGATGTCACGAATGTAAGAGGCAGTATGCAGTCAGGCTGGACTAGAGAAAGGGTCAGTCAAAATCTCCTAGCATAGGTAACATCTAAATTAAAAGACTGAGAAAGAAGTAGTAGCATTCACTCCATGTACAGGGCAATCAGGTAAGGGTACCACACCCTTGAGATCTTCAGGAGGTGGTTCCTTCACAGCGAGTCCAGAGGGAGACAGAGTTTACATAAGTTTTGTTAGAAAGCAGAGAAAAATGAGAGAGGAACTAAAGGAAACTTCTGTGTCACAGGAATTTGTTTCTTACATTTATTTTATTTACTTCCTTGTTTTTAGTTTGAATTAAACATTCTAAGGGTTAGGGAGATAGCTCAGTAGAATAAGCACTTGCCTGGCAAAACTCAAGGGCCTGAGTTCAATCCTCCATGCCAGAAAAAGAAAAAAAAAATGTCTTATGGCCTGAGAAGAAAGATCTCAAAGTTTATCAGGTTTGCACACGTACTAATCATTTCTTGGACACCTTCTTAGAGTATCTCAGTTTGGCCACTATCTCAGGACACTGCCTGCTGGTTCTCCCACAGTGGCCACTGCCAAGACTGACCCTGCACAGCCTACGACTGAACCCAACAAAGTATGTCTCGGCTTTCTGTTTGGTTTGGTTTTGGGTGAAGCAGGGACATAGAGCCAGACCTCTCCAGAGGCAACCTAAGAAACAAGTGACCCAATGAAGTTCAATCAATATATTAATTAATAAATGAGATGGGATATAAGAGGAAGACACAGATATATTAATAAATAAGATGGGATATAAGAGGAAGACAAAGGATTCTGCAGGGCTCCCTCTGATGAATACTACTACAGAGAGGGGTTTTCTGTCCATGTCCTGAGGAGATTTCATGTAGACATGGAATTAATGTGCCAGTTGTGTCACATGACTTATATTTATTTCTTATCTTTCCTATCCTCATCTCCCACCTCCAAGCCCTAGAAATGGGCCATATCAATCTCTATATTACTACTTCACTCATCTTACTTCAGATTCTCTTTTCTAAGAAATAGTAATCATGAAAAAAGATAGAATCCACCTTAGAGATAAGGCATGCATACTCTCACTGCCTCCACTATTGTAACATTTTATTTATTTAATACTTTACTATGCTATGCATTCAAGGTAGGCATCTGTCACATGTAAACAAATCAGAAATAGTCCTGTGATACCTAGGTTTACTTGTCAGTTTGATTCCAGAGGAAGTGATGGAATCCTGGGGCACTCTAGTGGATTAACCCACTGAAGTTGTTGGCTGAGCAGGCTGTCAGAAGGAGGGGCCCAGAGGGTGGTGGGTCACTAAGAGTGTGGCGCTGAGGGCTGCCTCTCACCAGTGCTCTTCCCTGGGCCCTGTTTCCCAGCTACCGCAATGGAGTCTTGCTTCACCACATCCCTGAGCTACATTTCTAGGAGTCACTTGTTCCTTGACTGAGACCTCTGAAATTGACCCTGTTTCGGTTGTAGGTGTTGATTATAATGGTCCAGCAATGAGAAAGTTGATCAGAACAGAGAATTGATACCATGTGGTTCAGAAGCATTCAAAACTGGTTTGAGAAAGAAATTTGGGAAAATTTGAAGGTCTGGGCTGAAGGAATGTTATGGATGTAAGTAGACTCACATGGGTGATTCTGATTCGAACTCAGAAAATCAAAATGTTGCTAGGAAACTGAACAGTTAAAGGGCAATTTCTCGAGGTTATAGTTGTATCCTATATTCTGGTGAAAATTAACTGATATTTTATTTAAAACTACACTGAATATATAAAGAATTAATTCAGGCTTAAGTATAAGAAGGACTGCTACTGTACTGAAAAACTGCAAGAGATTGCATGAAAGACTTTACCAAACACAGTAAGAAAAACTAGACAGATACAGCTGAGAGATCAATAAGAGCCACACTGAGAAAACATGAAGTGTCTTCTATTCTCTTCTGAGGATGGTGTGAAATCCTTCACATCCTATCCTAAATGTTACATTATGTATTGAGGAACTCAACACACTTACCACTTCAATCTTCAAAATTTCCTGCTATTTAATTTTTGACTTAAATATCTTTCCTCATATGCACTGCTGCCCAAGACCTCTCCTTCCTATGCATTTCCATCTGTTTTCTGAAGTCCTTTTTTTTTTTTTTTTTTTTTTTTCCAGTACCAGTAATTGAACTCAAGATCCTACACTTGGCAGGCAGGTGCTTATGCCACTAAGCTATATCCCTGGGCCCCCTTTTCCCTTTAATTCCATAGAAATGTTGGGAGAGTTGATGAGATCACCTTATAGATTCTAGACTAATGCTAATAGTGGTAGCTATTGATGTTATACATTTATTGGTTTTCATTTATAATAGTTTTGTGAAGTAATCTAGGAACTCCACATCTTACTAATCACTACAGTATATTCTCTAGCACTTCTATTAATGTCAGGGTTGTGGATTGATAACCAGATAGATT
>NW_004524902.1:1355328-1360052 GCF_000260255.1 Octodon degus
TATTTGCATTTAGTGCAGGGTCTACAGGGTCTCTCTACACAGATTGGACGTGTAGTAATTCTCCTCTTTTCAGCTTCCCAAGCACTGGGATTACAGGTATGCACCACCATACCTAGTCTCAATCACCATCTCAGTGCACCCCAGAAGTGGGGCCAGCATGGCAGGTTGGGGATCAAACGTCTGACCCCTGCATCTGCCTAAGCAGGCCCTTTAATCTACTGATCTAACTGGCCAGCCCACAAAATATAAATTTTAAATAAAACCTTACACTTTGAACCAAGATGTTTACAACTTTTTAAAACTGACATTTAAAAATTTTAAACCAAAGTCAAGTTTGTTAAAAAAATAAATCCCAAATAGTTGAAGGAATGCTATTACATTTTCTTTTATTTGCTTTTTTATATATTTGGTACTGGGTCTCACTACGCAGCCCAGGCTCATAGTGATCCTCCTGTTTTCAGCCTCCCCAGCACTGGGATTACAGGTGTATACCACCAAGCTTGGTTTAGGTGGCCAGTTCAATGCACCTAGGGTCAGGGCCAGCACAGCATGTGGTGCCAGGGATGGAACCAAGGTCTCTGTACTTATCTAAGTAGGCGCTTAAGGAACACTATTTTAAACAAATTTAAATATTCGTATTCCTTCATACCTCACACTGGTGAAAGCAGTGTCTAACTAATTTGATTTCTGTCCTCTCATGTATGTACAACACGTCTTTCTGTTCTCATGCCCTCTTCATTTCCTTTTTCCTAACAAATTGCTTTACTAAACTTGCTTCATGAAACATATCCCAGACACAGGCAGATGAATACAATACTTAGAGTCTCACAGTGTAGTACACATGTTGTGCTTCAGATCTGGAACGTCCGCAGTAGTCTCAAATTAGAGTTTGGGCTTTTGGAAGGTGATGAGACACTGGGAGCCTCTCATGGATGGACGGATCTCTTCGTGAGTTCATAGATAATGTGCTATTGGGGGACAGGGACTCATTGGTAGAGGTGCATTCCTGGAGCCTGCATTCGGAAAGTCTCTCCCCTCTCTGCCTCCTCCTTTAAGTCTCTGATGGCCACTGCAGAAGGAGCAGCATGCCTGCGTCATGCCTTCCCACCACAACACTTCTTCTTTGAAACCTACCAAGGATGGACTGAATCCTCTCAAAACCACGAGCTAACATCAGCTTTTACTCCTCTATGTAACGGTATCAAGAATTTTGTCTCAGTGAAACAAAAGCAATTTAAATAATACAATCCTAAGGAAAATTTCAACTGAACATTGTATTTTTGATCTAGGTATGGGAATTAATTATTATTATTTATATTACATTATATTATAATCATTAATAATTATTAATGAAAAATAAATTTTATAAATTTCCAAACAAGATTTTGCAGCCCACTAGGTATACATAGTCAAATAAATCCCACCTTAATTCATTTTTTTGTCAAAAATAAAGGTATCACCTATAACTCTTCAACAGAAAGAACACTCCAATTTCCAGAAAACTACAAACTTAAAATGTTAGACCAAACATAACAATGTTATTGTTTATATCTAGCTGTTAACCTAAAACCTTACATAATCATAGTTGAGGCTTCTCCAAGGTCGTGGGGGGAGTAAATGGTCAGAAGTAACAGGACACAGTGGGTGTGACCTGGGAGGGTCTATCTCCCACCCCACTCCTCCCTTTATCCCCTTTCTGCTTCCTGAATAATATGAGGAGACCGCTCTCTGTTATGCTCCTCTGCCATGCGATGGAGTCATCAGACTGTGAACAGACACCTCATCAGACTATGAGCCAAAACACACCTATCCTTTGCTGGTTGCAAGTGCCAGATTTTATATATATAAAAATTATATATATATAATTGTTGAAAGAAATGATGCCAAATACAACATAGTATTCTAGAATATCTTCTATTATAATAGAAAGCCATACTACACTGAGCAAGAAAATTTTCGTTCTCAAGAAAATGTTAGACCAAACCCTCGCTGCCATGCCACCCTGCCTTCAAATCAGCTGCCTGTGGACTGAACCCTCTCCTGTAATGCTTCAGTTGGACCTGACTCTCCCAACTCTCAATCCGCTTTTTAGCAGAGTCACTACTGTCTGCACAGAAGTCAACTCCCAGCAAGGAACTCAGGTCAATACTGAAGTCGTTATTGACAAACACAGGAAAGGAGATATGATTGGATGGTAATTTTATAAGACATCTGGAGACACTCGAAAATTTGCATGGGATACTTCAAAGACTCTGCCCACTGAGTTGCAAGATTGCCAGACTACTTCAACTACAGACGTTTATTGGGATCCTCTGGCCTAATGTATTCTGTCTTCTCTCCATCCCTTTAAAAGAAACACACTTCTTTTTGTTCACAGCAGACAAGCTTATCACATTGTCTGCCTGAGCCCAGGCATAATAAATTCCAGGCCATGTTGCCTTTACACAAGCCTGGTGGCCTCTGCTGTCTCCCATCCCTCTGCTGTACACTTTGCTGCCGAAACCTGAAACCCAGGAGAGAAAAAAGCTCTCTTTACAAGGCTCTAAGCTCTCTTTTCCTGCCAGGATGCCCTGATATGAGCAGCTCTACTCCATCGTGGCCTTCTGCTCTGCCATGCAGCTCTGCTTTGGAGTCAGCTGGCTATGGACAGAAAGCTCTACCAACCATGAGAAGGAAATAAAAATCTTGCTTCTATATTGCAGATACCAGTTATTTTCTCCTGACAACAGAAAAAGAAGCTCAAATCAATTTTGGTACCAGAATAGTTACAATAATTAATACATTGCATACTGTTGTCTTCGTAGTAGTTATTCATAGCACAAGATGCAGGTATGATACTTTTTCCAAACACTATTAGTACAAATCTTTCTTCTAATTGAATTAAGAGAAAGTAGCTGTATATCTATGCTAACTAATATATATATATATATATATATATATTTCACTACAAATGATCCTTCATTTATATTCCCCTTTTTTGTTTAGTTTTGTCAGACATGGGTCTCATTGCTATTTGTTTCTCAATAAAATTAATAAAAAATATTTACACCACAAATTTGCATGTATTAGTCACAAAATATTTTGATGGTAGAAGCTGTCTATGGCAAATTATGATTCAAGAATTTAATAAAAGGCAAAAGAAAAAAATAAATCTACGAAACTGTTTAAACAAATGATACTAGAGAAGTGTCATTGTTGATGTTTCTCCAGGTCATCATGTTATTCAGAAACCTTTGAAAGTGGTTTTCAGGAAGTGTTTGGAAAGGTTTAGAGATGCCAGTTGCAGAAGTGCTAAAAAGCTATAAGCCAGGCTTAGTAGGAGCTTCTGGGAAGAGCACAGAAGACCAGATAAAATGGCTGATGGTAAAGACCAAGCTCAGGAGGTTTCACTTAGGAACAAAAACTGACCTGGCAGAGACTCCAGGTCCCAAGTTGTTTTGCTCCCACAGGAAATGTGTCTACATTTCTCTCACGGTCTGAAACTTTTAGGGAAAGTAAGATTAAAGGCAATGGTGCTGACACCTCGGAGGGAGACAGGCTTTCTAATTAATCTGCCAGAAGAAATTTTAAGGTAATCAAATTTTCAGGACTTAGCATTAGTACTATTGGGTATTTTATGCAACTGTACATTGAGAATCAAGAGCAAATACACCTGAGTAATTTTTTAAGTTTTAATTTTTCCAGGAAGGCTGTACCTATAAATCTGGAGCAGAGGCGAGCATGGGTGCTGAAATTATCAGCTTTGAAAAGAAGCTAAGTACTTTACAAGACTACAATAGAAAGAATGCATGCTGGGCATGCAAAGACTCAGCAAGATCCCATGTCGCAAGGGTAATGATGGAAAAATGAAAGACCTTGCTTTGAGAAAAGATTTTCAGGGCTCTGTACTCCAGAACCACTGCCGAGGGATCTGGTTCTTCAGGATTCAGTTGACGGTGCTCAGCCATTCCAACACTCAGGAGCTTCTATAGCCCTAATACTCATACGGTGCTGCTGTTTTGTTTTGGTTTGGTTTTATCAATCTATACTTCTTGACTTATAAAAGTGTTCACAATCAATTGTTGGGAAGCACAACCACTTTACACAATGGTACGTGAAGTCCACTCTCACTCATTTAAACCGTGCGCATATGCATTCATAATCATGCTGAGGAATGTTCCAGGGAGGACAGGTGATTACATCTGGGAGTGAGGAAAGATGTCATGCAATTTCTTATTTTCTTCTTTAGCATACACAATCCAACATTTGTGCGGTGAGGAATTTATCCATCCAGATTTCAGAAGAAAGAGTGAGAAGTCAGGCAATGTACCACTTGGACGACTGTGTGGGAAGCTGGGAGAGTGAAGCTAGTGTCTAGAGGAGACCTCAGGAAACTGGGGAAGCCAATAATGTGGAAGATGTGAAGAAAGTTGTAAGGAACAAGAAAAGCCACCCGAGAAAGAAGCCATGAAGGCTGTGAGCAACTATGCTGTAGGAGCAGGCTTCTCTAAACCGTTTGACGTCCACATCTTACCAGAGCTTATTTGGCCCTGGACATGGAGCTACTGGATTTAGCGTTTGCCCTTCAGGGTTTGAATCTTAAGTTGGTCCCTTTCATTTCTAAGCCTGTACCATTGTATGTTGGTATTGATTAATTTTCTTCTTCTTCTTCTTCTTCTTCTTCTTCTTCTTCTTCTTCTTCTTCTTCTTCTTCTTCTTCTTCTTCTTCTTCTTCTTCTTCTTCT